>NC_074672.1:33833500-33948911 GCF_029448725.1 Salvelinus fontinalis | reverse complement strand
TTGGAAGTTGTGGGAATGTATGTTTTTGGTTTCACATTGGTTGTGGGAACAAAGCTACATGTTTTAAATATTCTGAGAACAGAAGTGAACATTGCCCTCGTTCTTGGAACAATTTGAGAGCATGACTTTAAATACAACCATGAGGAAACCTGTAGGAAACGTTATGCTGAAGTACTGAAATTCCCACAGAAGAATGCTGTTTCTTAACGTTCTCTGAACTATTTGAGAACATTCCCAATGTCAAACCAGTTGGAGAACGTTCCTAGAACTAATAAAATGTAACCATGTTTGAACTTTTAGGAAATCTTCCGTTAAAGTAATGAAATACCAATAATTACTTTTTTTTGTCAAGTTCCATAAAATGTGCTGATAATGTTCCAAAGCCAAGCATCTATCCTGTAAATTCCCAGAAATTTGTGGAAAGGTTGTATGCAAAATAACTATAGGACAATCATGATCTCACCAAGCTCTGAGAAATATATGGTTCTCAGAACGTTACATGTTAACTGGGATACAATCATGTTTGTCCACTGGTGTTTTTATGTGGTACAATGCTTTAGTTAGCCTACATGATGCAGAAGGAGTCGGACAGTACAAGAACTTACTACAACCAGGTCAGCCCCAGCCACCATTCCACCACCCTCCTCTAACCCATTCTCTCCCTTCAAGCCCATCTCCAGGTCCACACTGAGATTGATAGCCCTGTCAGTACCACATGGGACGTAAAGGAGGACAGGTTGGTATCCTCTTTCCCCTGATGAAATGAGCTGGTTGAGTAACAGGAGTGGTTTAATATACAGGCTGCAGAGAGACCGAGGAGAGAACACAGAGAGGTGAAGGGCTGCCTGCAGGCATGCTACCGTATGGATTGTAGGCAAAGGAGCATACGTAGGTTACATACCAGTAGGATATCATGTTACTGAGCCTCCATGGTTTAAGCACATGCTCCGGAACTTTGGTGACTACTAAGTATTTTTTAAACGTCCTGCTTTGGGCTAGATGTGTCAATATGTAGTTCATGCATGCATAATCTATGAGCAGAAAAAATCAAACATAATAAAATGTTATTGATTGCATATACATACAGTATTTAGGAGATGTTATTGCGGGTGTAGCGAAACGCTTGTGTCAGGCTGGACAATAGAACAAGTCAAAATTCACCCAAGGCGGAAAAAGGGCAAAAGAACGTTAGCTAAGCTGGGAACACTAGCGCGAGCCCATAACAAATGAATGGAAGTGACACTTAGAATTCCATTTCGCCTAAATGGCACCAAAAAATATATCCCTTTTTATTTTACCACTACAATCTGTTCTTAGGACAAAACTGAAAAATAACAACTGGTGTAGAAAGTAAACATCTGCACCTCGATGGTGTCTAGTGTGCTGATGGCTGCATAATGAGGAAGTAGGGAAAAAATTGCAACTTCTGACTATTTCTGGTCTAGCGATCGATGACAGCAGAGTACGCTGCCCAACCTTATGTAATTAGCTCCAACAGTGCAGTAATATCTAACACTACACAACAATACACACATCTAAAAGTAAAATAATGGAATTAAGAAAGTTTGAAAGTGACTGTTTTTTTGGAAGCTGTGCGGCCCCATTTCCCTACATTTTCCCTCATGTGGACCATCCCCCTAGCAATTTGAGTTCAACCAATGAGCTTCCCCATATGAGTGACAGCTGACAAAGGCACATCATGCATACAGAGCAGAGCGAGAGAGAGCAATGGCGTGGTGCACCTACAGTATCTGAACATATGTGACGTAGTGCACAATTTTCAGGGGACCACTTTTGGCCCATTAGTACTACTTTAAGAACTACTGGCTAAAAAGTATACAAAGTACCACAGAATCTCTTTAATGTATTGCTACTGTGCCGTAGTTCTACACACTTAAACCTGTGTAATGCTTATGGCAATATGATTATATGCTTGCCCATGTACGTGTGTGTGTATGACTGCTAAGCTTGCACATTGGCCTTTGAGCTACTGGGGCAGGGCATTTGGTTGAGGCTGGGAGAAGGACAGGGGCAGAGCAGGAACATAACTGTGAGAGTGAGGCAGTGAGTTTGTCATCCATCACTCCTGGCAGCCTGTTTACTGTATATAGTAGAGAGGTCTGACATGAAGTGCATGCTGGAACTGGCATAATTGGCTACCAGGGGAAATAAAGAACTGTTAACCATGTTAAAGCCAACGTAAACTGATCAACCAAACTGAAGCTCTCTCAAGCCCTATCCCTTCCATTCTCTCACTCCTCTTCTCTGGCCTCTTTCACCCTCTCTCACTCTTCTCAGTCCTCTTTCCCCATCCCCCTCTGTATCTTTAACTCTCCTTCTCTTCCTCCCTTCCTCCCGCTCCTCTCTCTCTATCTCATTGCGTGGTACGGGCTGCTAGCCCGGAGGCAGAGGAGACAGGGAATACTCAACATTTCTGAGCCTGCGGAAGCTGCCAAGCCTGCCTGTAATCTGCCCCGGGCCGCAGGGAGGGAGGGAAGGAGAGATTGAGGGAGGGAGGGAAAGAAGGTTAGAGAGAGTGAGGAGTGAGGGAGGTAGGAATGCCCAGGATTTACTAACAGGATGGAGTGAAGCCAACCAGATACTCTCTCGCTCTCTCTGTCTCTGTCTCTCCTTATCCATGTCATATCGATCTGTCTCAGTCTCCCCTCTCTCTTGTCCTTCCTCCACACTCATCATCCTAATTCTTTCACATAAGTATGCCTACACACACACACAAACAAACACTACTAATGCCCATCTTTTCTTTGGTCTAGGTCCTGACCTAAGATGCCCTTGTCTGTAGTGGCAGTACTTTCTCTCCTCTGCTGAGTCCTTTGCCAGCCTGCCAGTTTCCGTGCCCTTTGTGACTCCTCGCAGGGCCCATTTAAAGAACTGCTTACAAAACGACTGATGTGGGATGGAAGGTAGAGGTAGAGAGAGACTCTGAATCATCTTTTCCTGTATTTTTGACATAAGTCTATCTAGCTGGTGCAATCCTTCATCCTCATCAGATAAAAGTTTCCTCTGCACTCCAGCGATGTCACTCACCCCTGGTCTGGCTGCTTATAACTGACGCTGATGGAAAAGTCTGACCTATTTGTAGATCCATAGAGTTCTATATCTTAAACAGCTCATCCAGGAAGACAGGCTGCCGATAGACACATTTAGTAGAGGGAAGGCTGTGGAGGAACAGCTCAGTAGGACAGTCACACACACACACACTCCTGTGGCCCTTGCTTAATGAACTTGGTCTCTGGTAGGGGGCACGCAGGGTGACCGGTAAACATACAGGCGGTGAGGGACACAAAGGGACCCTGTGTTTGGCCTCCCAGTACCCACTCACCGTCCCTTTCACATGTCACAATCAGGGGCCACATGGAAAGACTCCAACCCTTCCCTTATCTTCTCTTCCCTTACCTGGGCAGGTGTGATGGCTGCCGTGCTGCTGCCTTTGCTAATTTGAGATATTTTGAGCCGTCTGCGGTTCAGTGCACATACACACTCAGTAAGGCAACAGACCCCCGAGGAAAAGTTTATTCCCAAGAAAACGTCTGAAAAGCATAAAGGAGACCCACCATGTTTGTTTGGAAAGGCAGAGAATCGGGGCAGAACCCCTGGAGAAAGAGGACAAGAAAAGAGTGTGAGGGAGAAAGGAGGGATGGAAAGGAAAAGAAAAGACAAAGGCGGGGTTTGAGATGTGTGCTTTAGGGGTGAGAGGGGCGAGACAGGGTATACCCAGCTCATTCACCAGTCTATTCCGGGCCACTGAAAGGCTCAAAATGCCTGAAATGGAATTGGCTATGGGAATGCTGTCGGAATGTGTTGGCCTGGAATCCAACTGGATACAGAGACTCAGTCCACTTGGTTTACACTAATGCCGTAGACATCCATGCACAGGCACACAGTATATCTATTGACACACCAGAGACACGTTTCGCATAAGGGAAACATAGACTTGTTTAGGTCAGCAAAATGTCCATTCAATCTCAGTTGCATTTCAGCCTATAGTCTTCTCCATAGAAGTGACTGATGGCCAGAACTCACCTGTATCTGAACACTAGCTGAATGCCATGCAGCTCTCACTACTAATGATCACTCCTGCCTAGCTCCAGACACAACCTGTGTGTCAGTGTGTGTGGTCAGGTGTGTGAGTGTGTGTGGTCAGGTGTGTGAGTGTGTGTGGTCAGGTGTGTGAGTGTGTGTGGTCAGGTGTGTGAGTGTGTGTGGTCAGGTGTGTGAGTGTGTGTAGTCAGGTGTGTGAGTGTGTGTGGTCAGGTGTGTGAGTGTGTGTGGTCAGGTGTGTCAGTGTGTGTGGTCAGGTGTGTGGTCAGGTGTGTCAGTGTGTGTGGTCAGGTGTGTCAGTGTGTGTGGTCAGGTGTGTGAGTGTGTGTGGTCAGGTGTGTGAGTGTGTGTAGTCAGGTTAGCCATATCTCTGCACCTGCACAGGTTACTTTGACACTTAACAGCCAGTTAACATTGTATGTGTGTGATTGAATGTGTGTGTGTCCATGTTCAACGGTTGCGTGACGAAATGTAGAGATAATGAGAGCGAGAGTATGATGATTAATGAATGTATGTATTAAGGATTAAGAGACAGATGTAGTCTCATGTATTCATGTAAAAAACATCATTTATTTATCTGTGTTCTACATGTTTCAGCTGGACTGGAGGCCCTTGCCTTCTTAAACCAGGCAATGCAGAGATAGATGAAATGTGTGAAAGAGGAGTACATAGTGAAAGAAGGACGGTTAATGGTTGTGAACCAAGGGGAGAGGTGTGGATTGAAGAGGGGATCAAAGAGGAAAGAAGAGATGGCTGTATGTTCATCTTCTTCAGGGTAGAGATAAGGGATTATGGACTAAAGAATTATTACCCAAACACACACACACACACACACACACACGCACACATGCGCACACACACTCCCTCCATACCCCCTTTTCCCTCACAAACACAAATAGCTTGTTATTTTCTCTCTCTAAGGTCTAGATGCCTTCATTTATTTACTTGTTACATCGCTTGTTTGTCGGTTCATCAAGGATTTACCCCAAAGGGCCATGAACCCAAACACTGTGGAGCTGATGCACGTAGCAAGGCCAGTCAGATGGTGCATGTGTCAAATGCACATACACTATATGGATTATAAATGAGCATGGGGAGGATGGTGGGGGGGGGGGGGGGGGGGGGGGGGGGGGGGGCTTCACTGGAGGTTCACATGGTTCTACTCTCAGGCCTAGACCAGCACTACTCCCTCCCCAGCCTGCCTGCTCTGCCTTAGCTTGACTAACTGCTAACTGAATACACTGTCAAGCTCTTTTTTACATAGCAAGGATGTTTTTCATGTAAACAGATGATGATTTTGAATAATAAGATAAATATTGTTTAAAATAGCTATGATCATGCAGAGGGACTATATTATGCCCAACTCTGGCAATGTGTGTGGTGTGTGTGAGGGATTGTTTGTCTTGTGTGTGGGATTGTTTGTCATGTGTGTGGTGTGTGAGGGATTGTTTGTCGTGTGTGTTTGGGATTGTTAGTCATGTGTGTGGTGTGTGGGGGATTGTTTGTCTTGTGTGTGGGGGATTGTTTGTCATGTGTGTGGGGGATTGTTTGTCATGTGTGTATGGGATTGTTTGTCGTGTGTGGTGTGTGGGGGATTGTTTGTCATGTGTGTGTGGGATTGTTTGTCATGTGTGTGGGGGATTGTTTGTCATGTGTGTGTGGGATTGTTTGTCATGTGTGTGTGGGATTGTTTGTCATGTGTGAGGGATTGTTTGTCATGTGTGTATGGGATTGTTTGTCATGTGTGTGGTGTGTGTGGGATTGTTTGTCATGTGTGTGTGGGATTGTTTGTCATGTGTGTATGGGATTGTTTGTCATGTGTGAGGTGTGTGGGGGATTGTTTGTCATGTGTGTGGGGGATTGTTTGTCATGTGTGTATGGGATTGTTTGTCATGTGTGTGGTGTGTGGGGGATTGTTTGTCATGTGTGTATGGGATTGTGTGTCGTGTGTGTGGGATTGTTTGTCATGTGTGGGGGATTGTTTGTCATGTGTGTATGGGATTGTTTGTCATGTGTGTGTGTGGGATTGTTTGTCATGTGTGTGTGGGATTGTTTGTCATGTGTGTGTGGGATTGTTTGTCATGTGTGAGGTGTGTGTGTGGGATTGTTTGTCATGTGTGTGTGTGGGATTGTTTGTCATGTGTGAGGTGTGTGTGGGGGATTGTTTGTCATGTGTGAGGTGTGTGTGTGTGGGATTGTTTGTTGTGTGTGAGGTGTGTGTGGGAGATTGTTTGTCATGTTTGAGGTGTGTGTGTGGGATTGTTTGTCATGTGTGTGTGTGGGATTGTTTGTCATGTGTGAGGTGTGTGTGTGTGGGATTGTTTGTCATGTGTGTGTGGGATTGTTTGTCATGTGTGTATGGGATTGTTTGTTGTGTGTGAGGTGTGTGTGTGGGATTGTTTGTCATGTGTGAGGTGTGTGTGGGGGATTGTTTGTCATGTGTGTGGTGTGTGTGTGGGATTGTTTGTTGTGTGTGAGGTGTGTGTGTGGGATTGTTTGTCATGTGTGAGGTGTGTGTGGGGGATTGTTTGTCATGTGTGTGGTGTGTGTGTGGGATTGTTTGTTGTGTGTGAGGTGTGTGTGGGAGATTGTTTGTCATGTTTGAGGTGTGTGTGTGGGGTTGTTTGTCATGTGTGTGGTGTGTGTGTGTGGTAGAACATGTGTAGCTCATACTCCTGATTCACCTCCTCCACTGGGCACCGCAGTCAGGTCATACAATTACACATGGTCCGTGACAGGATGACAAGCATCATAGTTTGTCCCGGCTCTGTGTGTGTGTGTGTGCGTGTGTGTGTGTTTGAGTGTGTGTTTGAGTGAGTGAGTGAGTTAGTGTATACATGTAATATACCTTACACTTAGCTTTATACCTGCCCTTCGGGCTGAACAACACACTCTTGTGGAGAGAAAAGATGTGTGACTGTAGTGTATAGCTTTGGGGTTAGATGGCAGGCTCTTTATTCCGGCCAAGCGAGGCTCACGGAAATGTAATATCCTGCTGTTTATTTGGCCTGATTGGTCACAGATGATTCACGCTGCTAATACTCAGCACATGCATCCACAGACACAGCTAGGGACATATGGAGACACAGCTATAGGGACATCACTCTGATGAATAGACACTGTGGACAGGGACAGGGTTCCCTTTTAGCCAGTGTACTATTAGTTCTGCTGTGGTGGCAGTCACTATGCTCCCATTTACTGTGTAGTCAAGAGGGGCAGAGAGGAATTGAAATGGGGTTAGCACAGAGGCTACAGCACTGAAGTGATTCACTCTGCTCCCCCTATAAGATGCATTTACCGTCAGAGCGCATTCAGCAGAACGTAGTGCTTCTGCGAGGTGTCACCTTGTATCTGGGCCTCTGATTTTCAGAACCCAGACAGTGGCAGTGACAGGACTGTGCATGTTTAAAGACAAATTGACTATAAGGAAAGGCAAATCGGAGTGTGTGTGTGTTTGTGTGTTAGTTGATACTATGCCAAATGAGATAAAATGCTGCTGCCATATGCTGCAATACTGCATTCATGTCCACTTTAAATGGAGAATGTATGAATATCTACAGCGCCTTCAGTAACTATTCTGAACACCACATTCTGTTGTGTTACAGCCTGAATTCAAAATGGATTACATATATGTTTTTCTCAACCATCTACACACAATACTCCATATATGATTTTAGACATTTTAGCACATTTATTGAAAGTGAAATACAGAAATATCTCATTGACATATGTGTTGGTACTCAGTGATGTGTTGTGTTGGATTTGCCTCAAACATAACACGTTGTATTCATGACATAAAGTTATTTTCTTTGTCACATTTTTTACAGTTTTACGTTAGTTCCTTATTGCAAACAGGATGCATGTTTTTGAATATTTTCATTCTGTACAGTCTTCATTCTTTTCACTCTGTCATTTGGGTTAGTATTGTGGAGTAACTACAGTGTTGTTGATCCATCCTCAGTTTTCATCTATCACAGCTCTGTAACTGTTTTAAACTCACCATTGGCCTCGTTGTGAATTCCATGAGCAGTTTCCTTCCTATCCGGCAACTGAGTAAGACGGGCGCCTGTATGTTTGTAGTGACTGGGTGTATTAATACACAATCCAAAGTGTAATTAATAACTTCACCATGCTCAAAGGGATATTCAATGTCTATTTTGTTTTTTTACCCATCTACCAATGGGTGCCCTTCTTTGCGAGACATTGGAAAACCTCCCTAGTCTTTGTGGTTGAATCTGTGTTTGAAATTCACTGCTCAACTGAGGGATACTAAATATAATTGTATGTGTGGGGTACAGAGATGAGGTAGTCATTCAAAAATCATGGCAAACACTATTATTGCACACAGATATTATGTGACTTGTTAAGCACATTTTTACTCCTGAACTTATTCAGGCTTGCCATAACAAAAGGGTTGAATACTTATTGACTCAAGACATTTCAGCTTTTCATTTTTTATTATTTTCTAAAAACATAATTCCACTTAGACTTTATGGGGTATTGTGTGTAGGCCAGTGACACAAAATCTCAATTAAATCCATTTTAAATTCAGGCTGTAACACAACAAAATGTGGAACAAGTCAAGGGCTATGAAAACTTTCTGAAGGCACTTCAAATATTGCAGAATGACCTGTGACAGGACTGCACAGACAGCCATCACTCGTTCCTGTGTCTGCCAATTCCACTCTCTCAACATAGGCCAATAACCCTCCATTTTAAGCCACGCGCACACGTACGCGCACACGCACACGCACACACAGGGAAGGAAGGAGATACATATGGAGAGTGTAAAGACTTGTCCCTGCTGTCAGGGTCCAGGCACACATCTGCTTTACCAATGTGGGTCAGACAGAGAGTTTAACTGCTTCAACACAGAGACACCATATACACCCATCACAGCGAACCACAGAGGGTGTGGAGAAGAGAAAGGGGAAGGAAAATGGGAGGGAGAGGAGGAAGGGGTGGGAAAGAGGGAGAGAAGGGTAAGGAGAGGGAAGGAGGTGGAGCCAGAGAGAGATGGGAAGGGAGGAA
Organism: Salvelinus fontinalis; assembly: GCF_029448725.1. Taxonomy (NCBI): domain Eukaryota; kingdom Metazoa; phylum Chordata; class Actinopteri; order Salmoniformes; family Salmonidae; genus Salvelinus; species Salvelinus fontinalis. Next base: position 33,939,818 of record NC_074672.1, on the reverse strand, counting down.
AAGACGAGTACGATTGCAAAAAACTAAGAAAAAGTGGCCAAGATGAAGGAAAGGACTAAGTTTATGGAAGGGTCCCCAAAAATTATCAAAACAAAGAAAGAATAGGAAATACAGCAAATGTTGAAATTATGACAAATCCTAACAATGTGGAGGACATGTGATGCTCTAGTCATTTGTGTATCATTCGTTTCACCTTGCCAGCCATCTGGTGGGAAGTATTTGCCAGACAGGGGCAGGGTCTTCCTCTTGATAGGAGCAGACATGTCTCCCTGGCCTCTGATTGGCTGACAGACAGGAAGTGTAGCAGAGGAATGTGTCTGGTTGGAGGATGGAGACCAGGTGCTCAGTGTTCAGCTCCACAGTTATTGAGTTATTATTATGGAGTAATGGAGGCTGGCCTGCCAGGAAGGACTCGGCATAAACTGTGGATGAAACTCAGGGAACCTTCCCAGGTGTGTGTTTACTGTGTGTGTGTGACTTTCTGTGTGTGTGTGTGTGTGTGTGTGTGTGTGTCGGGTGGGGATGTGGGTTGTGTTAGAGTGTTTGGAGTGCTGACAGGTCCAGATGGACCCATAAGCAGGAGGCTCCCCAGTAATCTAAAGGAGATCAGGGGGGGTAGAGTGGTGGTAAAGGTAAAGGTGGTGGTGCGGGGCTGGGGCTACGGCTGGGGATAAGACTGGGGCTGGGGATAAGGCTGTGGCTGGGGCTAAGGCTGGGATAAGCCTGGGGATAAGACGGGGGTTAAGGCTGAAGGCTGGGGCTGGGGATAAGGTTGGGGCTGGGGATAATGCTGGGGCTAGGGCTAAGACTGGGCTAAGGTTGGGGCTGGGGATAAGGCTGGGATAAGGCTGTGGCTGGGGCTAAGGCTGTGGCTGGGGCTGGGGATAAGGCTGTGGCTAAGGCTGGGGCTGGGGGTAAGGCTGGGCTGGGGATAAGACTGGGGATAATGCTGGGCTGGGGATAAGGCTGGGGGTTAACGCTAGGGCTGGGGCTGGGGATCAATCAATCAAGCAATCAAGTTTATTTTATATAGCCCTTCGTACATCAGCTAATATCTCGAAGTGCTGTACAGAAACCCAGCTTAAAACCCCAAACAGCTAGTAATGCAGGTGTAGAAGCACGGATAAGGCTGGGGATGGGGTTAAGACGGGCTGGGGGTTAAGGCTGGTGATAAGGTTGGGGCTAAGGCTGGGGCTGGGGACAACGCTGGGGCTGGGGCTAAGCCTAGGGCTAAGACTGGGCTAAGGTTGGGGCTGGGGATAAGGCTGTGGCCGGGGCTAAGGCTATGGCTGGGGTTAAGGCTGTGGCTGGAGCTACGGCTGGGGCTGGGGACAAGGCTGGAGCTGGGGCTGGGGACAAGGCTGGGGATAAGGCTGGGGCTGGGGATAAGGCTGTGGCTAAGGCTTGGGCTGGGGGTAAAGGCTGGGCTGGGGATAAGGCTGGGGCTGAGGATAAGACTTGGGCTAAGACAAAGGCTAAGGTCAGGGATAAAGATGTGGCTGTGGTTGTGGATGGGGATAAGGCTAGGGCTAAGGTGGGTCTGGGACTGAGAGTAAGGATGAGGCTGGGGCTGGGACTGTGTGAGGCTGTTTGTGTCAGGCAGAAGGTGCTGAGTGGTGTGTGTTGGTAGAGAAACAGCACCAGGTTAGGACTGGTATCAGGAACAGGTCAGGAAAACAGATCAAAGAGCAGAGAAGAAAAGTTTGTACAATGTGATCGAAAAAGACGGGAGGGAGGGAGAGAAAGAAAGAGAATGATGAGGAAAGCAAGTGGGTAGAGGGATTGAAGTGAGAGAAAATGGGGATGGGGATAGATAGATAGAGGAATGAATTTGAGGAGTTTGATATCATTGGCCCTTTCCCCCTGCTGTCATGATGCAGGTAATGTGCAAGTAAGGCAGGAAGGAAGGGAACCATGGGGAGGGGAAGAGAGAGGAGGGCAGAGTAAGGGGGAGAGGGTTCAGGGATGTGCTTTCTGGGTGTCCAATGTCTGAAGTCTGGATTTGAGGTTGAGAAATAAAAGCAGCTTTAATCTTTTAAAGCAGCACATTAAAACACATAGCAGCACTGGTTCCAAGAGGTGAGGAGGGTAAAAGAAACCTTGAAGTAATGAAAGAGAGAGAAAATACCTTATAAGACAGTGTTTCCCAACTCCAGTCCCTCAGGACCCCCAACAGCACCCATTTCTGTTGTAGCCCCAGACAAACTCACCTGACTCAACTCTTTGAGGGCCTGATGATTAGTTGTCCAGGGTTACAATACAAATGTTTACCCATCGGGGTACTGCTGGACTGGAGTTGGGAAACACTGGTATAAGAGATTAAAGGTAGGAGCAGGGGAAACAGGTCAAAATAAAGAGGATTAGAGAGGAATACACTGTAGTTAAATGAATCATTGTTTATTTAACAGTAATATAGAGAATACGGTACATGTACTGTATGGTTGGAGCTGATTGCTCAGATACTAACAATAAAGTGAGTGGCTCATTGATTGTGGTTGAAACCACATTTAAAGCATCACGTGTCTTTCAGTGTTCCTTTTCTAACTCTTGTTTATTGACTTGCTATTGGTGGTTTCACTATGTGTCACCCTCTTACATCAGAGTCACTCGTTAAACACTTTGGGTTTCATTTACTATGCAATGAGCTCACCAGTGTGTGTGTGTGTGTACTATAAGTGAGGGGAAGTCACAGGGCAAGTCACTGTGTGGTCTAGTTGTGTTCCAGTTGAGTGGGTGTTACGATCCATGGTTCCTCTGATCAACAGAATGAAACCATGCAAACAGATGTTGTGTTCTCTGAGGGGTGACAGGACAGTGGGAGGAGGTGACAGTAGTGTTCCTCAAGTGAGAAGGCCATACAGGGTGACTCAGGATGGACACAGTCACAAAGAGTCCACAGAACAGACAGACCACCTGTGTGTGTGTGTGTGTGTGTGTGTGTGTGTGTGTGTGTGTGTGTGTGTGTGTGTGTGTGTGTGTGTGTGTGTGTGTGTGTGTGTGTGTGTGTGTGTGTGTGTGTGAGTGGACGTGTTTAACTATTCTTGTGGGGATCAGAAGTCCCCAAAAGAATAGTAAACAAACAAACATTTGACCAACTGGGGACATTTGGTTGGTCTTCACAAGGTCAAATCTTCACAAGGTCAAATCTTCACAAGGTCAAATGCTATTTCTAGTGGGTTTAGGGTTAAGGTTAGAATTAGGGTTAGGGTTAGGAGCTAGGGTTAGATTTAGGGTTAGGGTTAAGGTTAGGGTCAGGGATAGGGTAAGAGTACGAGTAAGGGTTAGGGTTGGTTTTAGGGTTAGGGGTCAGGGAAAATAGGATTTTGAATGGTACTTTTTATTTATTTGTATTTATTTCACCTTTATTTATTTAACCAGGTAAGCTAGTTGAAAACAAGTTCTCATTTACAACTGCGATCTGTCCAAGATAAAGCAAAGCAGTTTGACACAAACAACAACACAGTTACACATGGAATAAACAAGCGTACAGTCAATAACACAATAGAAAAAAATTAAGTCTATGTACAGTGTGTGCAAATGGCATGAGGATGTAAATAGGCCATAGTAGCGAAGTAATTACAATTTAGCAAATTAACACGAGTGATAGATGTGCAGATGATGATGGGCAAGTAGAAATACTGGTGTGCAAAAGAGCAGAAAAGTAAATAAAACAGTATGGGGATGAGGTAGGTAGTTGGATGGGCTATTTACAGATGGCCTACGTACAGCTGCAGCGATCGGTTAGCTGCTCAGATAGCAGATGTTTAAAGTTAGTGAGGGAAATATAAGTCTCCAGTTTCAGCGATTTTTGCAATTCGTTCCAGTCATTGGCAGCAGAGAACTGGAAGGAAAGGCGGCCAAAACAGGTGTTGGCTTTGGGGATGACCAGTGAGATATACCTGCTGGAGCGCGTGCTACAGGTGGGTGTTGTTATCGTGACCAGTGAGCTGAGATAAGGAGGAGCTTTACCTAGCATAGACTTATAGATGACCTGGAGCCAGTGAGTCTGGCGACAAATATGTAGCGAGGGCCAGCCGACTAGAGCATACAGGTCGCAGTGGTGGGTGGTATAATGGGCTTTGGTGACAAAACGGATGGCACTGTGATAGACTGCATCCAGTTTGCTGAGTAGAGTATTGGAAGCTATTTTGTAAATGACATTGGCGAAGTCAAGGATCGGTAGGATAGTCAGTTTTACTAGGGTATGTTTGGCGGCGTGAGTGAAGGAGGCTTTGTTGCGAAATAGGAAGCCGATTCTAGATTTAATTTGGGATTGGAGATGTTTAATATGAGTCTGGAAGAAGAGTTTACAGTCTAGCCAGACACCTAGGTATTTGTAGTTGTCCACATATTCTAAGTCAGAACCGTCCAGAGTTGTGATGCTAGTCGGCGGGCGGGTGCGGGCAGCGAACGGTTGAAAAGCATGCATTTGGGTTTACTGGCGTTTAAGAGCAGTTGGAGGCCACGGAAGGAGTGTTGTATGGCATTGAAGCTCGTTTGGAGGTTAGTGTCCAACGAAGGGCCAGATGTATACAGAATGGTGTCGTCTGCGTAGAGGTGGATCAGAGAATGACCCGCAGCAAGTGCGACATCATTAATATATACAGAGAAAAGACTCTTCTCTGTGTCTTTGTTGCGTCTGGGCTGATGTGAATAGTTGTGTGACTGGCAGCCTACAACATACTGCCCTGTCTTACACAGCACATGGTAGTCTTTACCTTCTCTAATCATTCCCAGTCCTTCTCTTCTCTCCTCTCCCCCTCTACATGAATGAAATGATGTCATCCGCTCCCGTTTTGGCTTTTGTGGCCACTGTGTGAGTGCAGCAATTCAAGTGTGTTTGGTGGGCAGTATGTGTGTGTGTGTTTTGGATTTAGACAACATTAATAATTATGATAGAGCACTGATCTTCAGGACTGGGGAGTGATGGGGTGTAGTATAGAGGTAGTTGTGATGGGGTGTGATGGGGTGTAGTATAGAGCTAGTTGTGATGGGGTGTAGTATAGAGGTAGTTGTGATGGGGTGTAGTATAGAGGTAGTTGGGTTGGGGTGTGATGGGGTGTAGTATAGAGGTAGTTGGGTTGGGGTGTGATGGGGTGTAGTATAGAGGTAGTTGGGTTGGGGTGTGATGGGGTGTAGTATAGAGCTAGTTGTGATGGGGTGTAGTATAGAGGTAGTTGTGATGGGGTGTAGTATAGAGCTAGTTGGGTTGGGGTGTGATGGGGTGTAGTATAGAGGTAGTTGTGATGGGGTGTAGTATAGAGCTAGTTGGGTTGCGGTGTGATTGGGTGTAGTATAGAGCTAGTTGGGTTGGGGTGTGATAGGGGTGTAGTATAGAGCTAGTTGGGTTGGGGTGTGATGGGGTGTAGTATAGAGGTAGTTGGGTTGGGGTGTGATGTGGTGTAGTATAGAGGTAGTTGTATTGGGGTGTAGTATAGAACTATTTGGGTTGGGGTGTGATGGGGTGTAGTATAGAGGTAGTTGGGTTGGGGTGTGATGGGTGTAGTATAGAGGTAGTTGTGATGGGGTGTAGTATAGAGGTAGTTGGGTTGGGGTGTGATGGGGTGTAGTATAGAGGTAGTTGGGTTGGGGTGTAGTATAGAGGTAGTTGGGTTGGGGTGTGATGGGGTGTAGTATAGAGGTAGTTGTGATGGGGTGTAGTATAGAGGTAGTTGGGTTGGGGTGTGATGGGGTGTAGTATAGAGGTAGTTGGGTTGGGGTGTGATGGGGTGTAGTATAGAGCTAGTTGGGTTGCGGTGTGATTGGGTGTAGTATAGAGCTAGTTGGGTTGGGGTGTGATAGGGGTGTAGTATAGAGCTAGTTGGGTTGGGGTGTGATGGGGTGTAATATAGAGGTAGTTGGGTTGGGGTGTGATGTGGTGTAGTATAGAGGTAATTGTATTGGGGTGTAGTTTAGAACTATTTGGGTTGGGGTGTGATGGGGTGTAGTATAGAGGTAGTTGGGTTGGGGTGTGATTGGGTGTAGTATAGAGGTAGTTGGGTTGGGGTGTGATGGGGTGTAGTATAGAGGTAGTTGTGATGGGGTGTAGTATAGAGGTAGTTGGGTTGGGGTGTGATGGGGTGTAGTATAGAGGTAGTTGGGTTGGGGTGTGATGGGGTGTAGTATAGAGCTAGTTGTGATGGGGTGTAGTATAGAGGTAGTTGGGTTGGGGTGTGATGGGGTGTAGTATAGAGGTAGTTGGGTTGGGGTGTGATGGGGTGTAGTATAGAGCTAGTTGGGTTGGGGTGTGATGGGGTGTAGTATAGAGGTAGTTGGGTTGGGGTGTGATGTGGTGTAGTATAGAGGTAGTTGTATTGGGGTGTAGTATAGAACTATTTGGGTTGGGGTGTGATGGGGTGTAGTATAGAGGTAGTTGGGTTGGGGTGTGATGGGGTGTAGTATAGAGGTAATTGTGATGGGGTGTAGTATAGAGGTAGTTGGGTTGGGGTGTGATGGGGTGTAGTATAGAGGTAGTTGGGTTGGGGTGTAGTATAGAGGTAGTTGGGTTGGGGTGTGATGGGGTGTAGTATAGAGGTAGTTGTGATGGGGTGTAGTATAGAGGTAGTTGTGATGGGGTGTAGTATAGAGGTAGTTGGGTTGGGGTGTGATGGGGTGTAGTATAGAGGTAGTTGGGTTGGGGTGTGATGGGGTGTAGTATAGAGCTAGTTGGGTTGCGGTGTGATTGGGTGTAGTATATAGCTAGTTGGGTTGGGGTGTGATAGGGGTGTAGTATAGAGCTAGTTGGGTTGGGGTGTGATGGGGTGTAGTATAGAGCTAGTTGGGTTGGGGTGTGATGGGGTGTAGTATAGAGCTAGTTGTGATGGGGTGTAGTATAGAGGTAGTTGGGTTGGGGTGTGATGGGGTGTAGTATAGAGCTAGTTGGGTTGGGGTGTGATGGGGTGTAGTATAGAGCTAGTTGTGATGGGGTGTAGTATAGAGGTAGTTGGGTTGGGGTGTGATGGGGTGTAGTATAGAGGTAGTTGGGTTGGGGTGTGATGGGGTGTAGTATAGAGGTAGTTGGGTTGCGGTGTGATGGGGTGTAGTATAGAGCTAGTTGGGTTGGGGTGTGATGGGGTGGTGTATAGAGGTAGTTGTGATTGGGGTGTGATGGGGTGTAGTATAGAGGTAGTTGGGTTGGGGTGTGATGGGGTGTAGTATAGAGGTGGATGGGTTGTGATGGGGTGTAGTATAGAGGTAGTTGGGTTGGGGTGTGATGTGGTGTAGTATAGAGGTAGTTGGTTTGGGGTGTGATGGGGTGTAGTATAGAGGTAGTTGGGTTGGGGTGTGATGGGGTGTAGTATAGAGCTAGTTGGTTTGGGGTGTGATGGGGTGTAGTATAGAGCTAGTTTCGGTTGGGGTGTGATGGGGTGTAGTATAGAGGTAGTTGTAATGGGGTTAAGTATAGAGCTAGTTGGGTTGCGGTGTGATGGGGTGTAGTATAGAGGTAGTTGGGTTGGGGTGTGATGTGATGTAGTATAGAGCTAGTTGTGATGGGGTGTAGTATAGAGGTAGTTGTGATGGGGTGTGATGGGGTGTAGTATAGAGCTAGTTGTGATGGGGTGTAGTATAGAGCTAGTTGGGTTGAGGTGTGATGGGGTGTAGTATAGAGGTAGTTGGGTTGGGGTGTGATGGGGTGTAGTATAGAGGTAGTTGGGTTGGGGTGTGATGGGGTGTAGTATAGAGGTAGTTGGGTTGGGGTGTGATGGGGTGTAGTATAGAGCTAGTTGGGTTGGGGTGTAGTATAGAGGTAGTTGTGATGGGGTGTAGTATAGAGCTAGTTGGGTTGAGGTGTGATGGGGTGTAGTATAGAGGTAGTTGGGTTGGGGTGTAGTATAGAGGTAGTTGTGATGGGGTGTAGTATAGAGGTAGTTGGGGTGTGTTGAGGTGTAGTATAGAGCTAGTTGTGCTGGGGTGTAGTATAGAGCTAGTTGGGTTGGGGTGTGATGGGGTGTAGTATAGAGGTAGTTGTGATGGGGTGTAGTATAGAGGTAGTTGTGATGGGGTGTAGTATAGAGGTAGTTGTGATGGGGTGTAGTATAGAGGTAGTTGGGGTGTGATGGGGTGTAGTATAGAGCTAGTTGTGCTGGGGTGTAGTATAGAGCTAGTTGGGTTGGGGTGTGATGGGGTGTAGTATAGAGCTAGTTGGGTTGGGGTGTGATGGGGTGTAGTATAGAGGTAGTTGTGATTGGGTGTAGTATAGAGGTAGTTGTGATGGGGTGTAGTATAGAGGTAATTGTGATGGGGTGTAGTATAGAGGTAATTGTGATGGGGTGTAGTATAGAGGTAGTTGGGTTGGGGTGTGATGGGGTGTAGTATAGAGCTAGTTGGTTTGAGGTGTGATGGGGTGTAGTATAGAGCTAGTTGGGTTGGGGTGTGATGGGGTGTAGTATAGAGGTAGTTGTGATGGGGTGTGATGGGGTGTAGTATAGAGCTAGTTGGGTTGGGGTGTGATGGGGTGTAGTATAGAGGTAGTTGTGATGGGGTGTGATGGGGTGTAGTATAGAGGTAGTTGGGTTGGGGTGTAGTATAGAGGTAGTTGTGATGGGGTGTAGTATAGAGCTAGTTGTGATGGGGTGTAGTATAGAGCTAGTTGGGTTGGGGTGTGATGGGGTGTAGTATAGAGGTAGTTGTGATGGGGTGTAGTATAGAGCTAGTTGTGATGGGGTGTAGTATAGAGCAAGTTGGGTTGGGGTGTGATAGGGGTGTAGTATAGAGGTAGTTGGGTTGGGGTGTGATGGGGTGTAGTATAGAGTTAGTTGTGATGGGGTGTAGTATAGTGGTAGTTGGGTTGGGGTATGATAGGGTGTAGTATAGAGGTAGTTGTGATGGGGTGTAGTATAGAGCTAGTTGGGTTGAGGTGTGATGGGGTGTAGTATAGGGGTAGTTGGGTTGGGGTGTAGTATAGAGGTAGTTGTGATGGGGTGTAGTATAGAGGTAGTTGGGGTGTGATGGGGTGTAGTATAGAGCTAGTTGTGCTGGGGTGTAGTATAGAGCTAGTTGGGTTGGGGTGTGATGGGGTGTAGTATAGAGCTAGTTGGGTTGGGGTGTGATGGGGTGTAGTATAGAGGTAGTTGTGATGGGGTGTAGTATAGAGGTAGTTGTGATGGGGTGTAGTATAGAGGTAGTTGGGTTGGGGTGTGATGGGGTGTAGTATAGAGCTAGTTGGGTTGGGGTGTGATGGGGTGTAGTATAGAGGTAGTTGGGTTGGGGTGTGATGTGGTGTAGTATAGAGGTAGTTGTATTGGGGTGTAGCATAGAACTATTTGGGTTGGGGTGTGATGGGGTGTAGTATAGAGGTAGTTGGGTTGGGGTGTGATGGGGTGTAGTATAGAGGTAGTTGTGATGGGGTGTAGTATAGAGGTAGTTGGGTTGGGGTGTGATGGGGTGTAGTATAGAGGTAGTTGGGTTGGGGTGTAGTATAGAGGTAGTTGGGTTGGGGTGTGATGGGGTGTAGTATAGAGGTAGTTGGGTTGGGGTGTGATGGGGTGTAGTATAGAGGTAGTTGTGATGGGGTGTAGTGTAGAGGTAGTTGGGTTGGGGTGTGATGGGGTGTAGTATAGAGCTAGTTGGGTTGGGGTGTGATGGGGTGTAGTATAGAGCTAGTTGTGATGGGGTGTAGTATAGAGGTAGTTGGGTTGGGGTGTGATGGGGTGTAGTATAGAGGTAGTTGGGTTGGGGTGTGATGGGGTGTAGTATAGAGGTAGTTGGGTTGCGGTGTGATGGGGTTTAGTATAGAGCTATTTGGGTTGGGGTGTAATGGGGTGTAGTATAGAGGTAGTTGTGATTGGGGTGTGATGGGGTGTAGTATAGAGGTAGTTGGGTTGGGGTGTGATGGGGTGTAGTATAGAGGTAGTTGGGTTGGGGTGTGATGGGGTGTAGTATAGAGGTGGATGGGTTGTGATGGGGTGTAGTATAGAGATAGTTGGGTTGGGGTGTGATTGGGTGTAGTATAGAGGTAGTTGGGATGGGGTGTGATGTGGTGTAGTATAGAGGTAGTTGGTTTGGGGTGTGATGGGGTGTAGTAAAGAGGTAGTTGGGTTGGGGTGTGATGGGGTGTAGTATAGAGCTAGTTGGTTTGGGGTGTGATGGGGTGTAGTATAGAGCTAGTTGGGTTGGGGTGTGATGGGGTGTAGTATAGAGGTAGTTGTAATGGGGTTTAGTATAGAGCTAGTTGGGTTGCGGTGTGATGGGGTGTAGTATAGAGGTAGTTGGGTTGGGGTGTGATGGGGTGTAGTATAGAGGTAGTTGGGTTGGGGTGTGATGGGGTGTAGTATAGAGCTAGTTGTGATGGGGTGTAGTATAGAGGTAGTTGTGATGGGGTGTGATGGGGTGTAGTATAGAGCTAGTTGTGATGGGGTGTAGTATAGAGCTATTTGGGTTGAGGTGTGATTGGGTGTAATATAGAGGTAGTTGGGTTGGGGTGTGATGGGGTGTAGTATAGAGGTAGTTTTGGTGTGATGGGGTGTAGTATAGAGGTGGATGGGTTGTGATGGGGTGTAGTATAGAGCTAGTTGGGTTGGGGTGTAATGGGGTGTAGTATAGAGGTAGTTGGGTTGGGGTGTGATGGGGTGTAGTATAGAGGTAGTTGTGATGGGGTGTAGTATAGAGGTAGTTGTGATGGGGTGTAGTATAGAGATAGTTGGGTTGGGGTGTGATGGGGTGTAGTATAGAGGTAGTTGTGATGGGGTGTAGTATAGAGCTAGTTTGGTTGGGGTGTGATGGGGTGTAGTATAGAGGTAGTTGTGATGGGGTGTAGTATAGAGCTAGTTGGGTTGAGGTGTGATGGGGTGTAGTATAGAGGTAGTTGGGTTGGGGTGTAGTATAGAGGTAGTTGTGATGGGGTGTAGTATAGAGGTAGTTGGGGTGTGTTGGGGTGTAGTATAGAGCTAGTTGTGCTGGGTTGTAGTATAGAGCTAGTTGGGTTGGGGTGTGATGGGGTGTAGTATAGAGCTAGGTGTGATGGGGTGTAGTATAGAGGTAGTTGTGATGGGGTGTAGTATAGAGGTAGTTGTGATGGGGTGTAGTATAGAGGTAGTTGTGATGGGGTGTAGTATAGAGGTAGTTGGGGTGTGATGGGGTGTAGTATAGAGCTAGTTGTGCTGGGGTGTAGTATAGAGCTAGTTGGGTTGGGGTGTGATGGGGTGTAGTATAGAGCTAGTTGGGTTGGGGTGTGATGGGGTGTAGTATAGAGTTAGTTGTGATGGGGTGTAGTATAGAGGTAGTTGTGATGGGGTGTAGTATAGAGCTAGTTGGGTTGGGGTGTGATGGGGTGTAGCATAGAGGTAGTTGTGATGGGGTGTAGTATAGGGCAAGTTGGGTTGAGGTGTGATGGGGTGTAGTATAGGGGTAGTTGGGTTGGGGTGTAGTATAGAGGTAGTTGTGATGGGGTGTAGTATAGAGGTAGTTGGGGTGTGATGGGGTGTAGTATAGAGCTAGTTGTGCTGGGGTGTAGTATAGAGCTAGTTGGGTTGGGGTGTGATGGGGTGTAGTATAGAGCTAGTTGGGTTGGGGTGTGATGGGGTGTAGTATAGAGGTAGTTGTGATGGGGTGTAGTATAGAGGTAGTTGTGATGGGGTGTAGTATAGAGGTAGTTGGGTTGGGGTGTGATGGGGTGTAGTATAGAGCTAGTTGGGTTGGGGTGTGATGGGGTGTAGTATAGAGGTAGTTGGGTTGGGGTGTGATGTGGTGTAGTATAGAGGTAGTTGTATTGGGGTGTAGTATAGAACTATTTGGGTTGGGGTGTGATGGGGTGTAGTATAGAGGTAGTTGGGTTGGGGTGTGATGGGGTGTAGTATAGAGGTAGTTGTGATGGGGTGTAGTATAGAGGTAGTTGGGTTGGGGCGTGATGGGGTGTAGTATAGAGGTAGTTGGGTTGGGGTGTAGTATAGAGGTAGTTGGGTTGGGGTGTGATGGGGTGTAGTATAGAGGTAGTTGGGTTGGGGTGTGATGGGGTGTAGTATAGAGGTAGTTGTGATGGGGTGTAGTGTAGAGGTAGTTGGGTTGGGGTGTGATGGGGTGTAGTATAGAGCTAGTTGGGTTGGGGTGTGATGGGGTGTAGTATAGAGCTAGTTGTGATGGGGTGTAGTATAGAGGTAGTTGGGTTGGGGTGTGATGGGGTGTAGTATAGAGGTAGTTGGGTTGGGGTGTGATGGGGTGTAGTATAGAGGTAGTTGGGTTGCGGTGTGATGGGGTTTAGTATAGAGCTATTTGGGTTGGGGTGTAATGGGGTGTAGTATAGAGGTAGTTGTGATTGGGGTGTGATGGGGTGTAGTATAGAGGTAGTTGGGTTGGGGTGTGATGGGGTGTAGTATAGAGGTAGTTGGGTTGGGGTGTGATGGGGTGTAGTATAGAGGTGGATGGGTTGTGATGGGGTGTAGTATAGAGATAGTTGGGTTGGGGTGTGATTGGGTGTAGTATAGAGGTAGTTGGGATGGGGTGTGATGTGGTGTAGTATAGAGGTAGTTGGTTTGGGGTGTGATGGGGTGTAGTATAGAGGTAGTTGGGTTGGGGTGTGATGGGGTGTAGTATAGAGCTAGTTGGTTTGGGGTGTGATGGGGTGTAGTATAGAGCTAGTTGGGTTGGGGTGTGATGGGGTGTAGTATAGAGGTAGTTGTAATGGGGTTTAGTATAGAGCTAGTTGGGTTGCGGTGTGATGGGGTGTAGTATAGAGGTAGTTGGGTTGGGGTGTGATGTGGTGTAGTATAGAGCTAGTTGTGATGGGGTGTAGTATAGAGGTAGTTGTGATGGGGTGTGATGGGGTGTAGTATAGAGCTAGTTGTGATGGGGTGTAGTATAGAGCTAGTTGGGTTGAGGTGTGATGGGGTGTAGTATAGAGGTAGTTGGGTTGGGGTGTGATGGGGTGTAGTATAGAGGTAGTTGGGTTGGGGTGTGATGGGGTGTAGTATAGAGGTAGTTGGGTTGGGGTGTGATGGGGTGTAGTATAGAGCTAGTTGGGTTGGGGTGTAATGGGGTGTAGTATAGAGGTAGTTGGGTTGGGGTGTGATGGGGTGTAGTATAGAGGTAGTTGTGATGGGGTGTAGTATAGAGGTAGTTGTGATGGGGTGTAGTATAGAGGTAGTTGGGTTGGGGTGTGATGGGGTGTAGTATAGAGGTAGTTGTGATGGGGTGTAGTATAGAGCTAGTTGGGTTGGGGTGTAGTATAGAGGTAGTTGTGATGGGGTGTAGTATAGAGCTAGTTGGGTTGAGGTGTGATGGGGTGTAGTATAGAGGTAGTTGGGTTGGGGTGTAGTATAGAGGTAGTTGTGATGGGGTGTAGTATAGAGGTAGTTGGGGTGTGTTGAGGTGTAGTATAGAGCTAGTTGTGCTGGGGTGTAGTATAGAGCTAGTTGGGTTGGGGTGTGATGGGGTGTAGTATAGAGGTAGTTGTGATGGGGTGTAGTATAGAGGTAGTTGTGATGGGGTGTAGTATAGAGGTAGTTGGGGTGTGATGGGGTGTAGTATAGAGCTAGTTGTGCTGGGGTGTAGTATAGAGCTAGTTGGGTTGGGGTGTGATGGGGTGTAGTATAGAGCTAGTTGGGTTGGGGTGTGATGGGGTGTAGTATAGAGGTAGTTGTGATTGGGTGTAGTATAGAGGTAGTTGTGATGGGGTGTAGTATAGAGGTAATTGTGATGGGGTGTAGTATAGAGGTAATTGTGATGGGGTGTAGTATAGAGGTAATTGTGATGGGGTGTAGTATAGAGGTAGTTGGGTTGGGGTGTGATGGGGTGTAGTATAGAGCTAGTTGGTTTGAGGTGTGATGGGGTGTAGTATAGAGCTAGTTGGGTTGGGGTGTGATGGGGTGTAGTATAGAGGTAGTTGTGATGGGGTGTGATGGGGTGTAGTATAGAGCTAGTTGGGTTGGGGTGTGATGGGGTGTAGTATAGAGGTAGTTGTGATGGGGTGTGATGGGGTGTAGTATAGAGGTAGTTGGGTTGGGGTGTAGTATAGAGGTAGTTGTGATGGGGTGTAGTATAGAGCTAGTTGTGATGGGGTGTAGTATAGAGCTAGTTGGGTTGGGGTGTGATGGGGTGTAGTATAGAGGTAGTTGTGATGGGGTGTAGTATAGAGCTAGTTGTGATGGGGTGTAGTATAGAGCAAGTTGGGTTGGGGTGTGATAGGGGTGTAGTATAGAGGTAGTTGGGTTGGGGTGTGATGGGGTGTAGTATAGAGTTAGTTGTGATGGGGTGTAGTATAGTGGTAGTTGGGTTGGGGTATGATAGGGTGTAGTATAGAGGTAGTTGTGATGGGGTGTAGTATAGAGCTAGTTGGGTTGGGGTGTGATGGGGTGTAGCATAGAGGTAGTTGTGATGGGGTGTAGTATAGGGCTAGTTGGGTTGAGGTGTGATGGGGTGTAGTATAGGGGTAGTTGGGTTGGGGTGTAGTATAGAGGTAGTTGTGATGGGGTGTAGTATAGAGGTAGTTGGGGTGTAGTATAGAGCTAGTTGTGCTGGGGTGTAGTATAGAGCTAGTTGGGTTGGGGTGTGATGGGGTGTAGTATAGAGCTAGTTGGGTTGGGGTGTGATGGGGTGTAGTATAGAGGTAGTTGTGATGGGGTGTAGTATAGAGGTAGTTGTGATGGGGTGTAGTATAGAGGTAGTTGGGTTGGGGTGTGATGGGGTGTAGTATAGAGCTAGTTGGGTTGGGGTGTGATGGGGTGTAGTATAGAGGTAGTTGGGTTGGGGTGTGATGTGGTGTAGTATAGAGGTAGTTGTATTGGGGTGTAGTATAGAACTATTTGGGTTGGGGTGTGATGGGGTGTAGTATAGAGGTAGTTGGGTTGGGGTGTGATGGGGTGTAGTATAGAGGTAGTTGTGATGGGGTGTAGTATAGAGGTAGTTGGGTTGGGGTGTGATGGGGTGTAGTATAGAGGTAGTTGGGTTGGGGTGTAGTATAGAGGTAGTTGGGTTGGGGTGTGATGGGGTGTAGTATAGAGGTAGTTGGGTTGGGGTGTGATGGGGTGTAGTATAGAGGTAGTTGTGATGGGGTGTAGTGTAGAGGTAGTTGGGTTGGGGTGTGATGGGGTGTAGTATAGAGCTAGTTGGGTTGGGGTGTGATGGGGTGTAGTATAGAGCTAGTTGTGATGGGGTGTAGTATAGAGGTAGTTGGGTTGGGGTGTGATGGGGTGTAGTATAGAGGTAGTTGGGTTGGGGTGTGATGGGGTGTAGTATAGAGGTAGTTGGGTTGCGGTGTGATGGGGTTTAGTATAGAGCTATTTGGGTTGGGGTGTAATGGGGTGTAGTATAGAGGTAGTTGTGATTGGGGTGTGATGGGGTGTAGTATAGAGGTAGTTGGGTTGGGGTGTGATGGGGTGTAGTATAGAGGTAGTTGGGTTGGGGTGTGATGGGGTGTAGTATAGAGGTGGATGGGTTGTGATGGGGTGTAGTATAGAGATAGTTGGGTTGGGGTGTGATTGGGTGTAGTATAGAGGTAGTTGGGATGGGGTGTGATGTGGTGTAGTATAGAGGTAGTTGGTTTGGGGTGTGATGGGGTGTAGTAAAGAGGTAGTTGGGTTGGGGTGTGATGGGGTGTAGTATAGAGCTAGTTGGTTTGGGGTGTGATGGGGTTTAGTATAGAGCTAGTTGGGTTGGGGTGTGATGGGGTGTAGTATAGAGGTAGTTGTAATGGGGTTTAGTATAGAGCTAGTTGGGTTGCGGTGTGATGGGGTGTAGTATAGAGGTAGTTGGGTTGGGGTGTGATGGGGTGTAGTATAGAGGTAGTTGGGTTGGGGTGTGATGGGGTGTAGTATAGAGCTAGTTGTGATGGGGTGTAGTATAGAGGTAGTTGTGATGGGGTGTGATGGGGTGTAGTATAGAGCTAGTTGTGATGGGGTGTAGTATAGAGCTATTTGGGTTGAGGTGTGATTGGGTGTAGTATAGAGGTAGTTGGGTTGGGGTGTGATGGGGTGTAGTATAGAGGTAGTTTTGGTGTGATGGGGTGTAGTATAGAGGTGGATGGGTTGTGATGGGGTGTAGTATAGAGCTAGTTGGGTTGGGGTGTAATGGGGTGTAGTATAGAGGTAGTTGGGTTGGGGTGTGATGGGGTGTAGTATAGAGGTAGTTGTGATGGGGTGTAGTATAGAGGTAGTTGTGATGGGGTGTAGTATAGAGATAGTTGGGTTGGGGTGTGATGGGGTGTAGTATAGAGGTAGTTGTGATGGGGTTTAGTATAGAGCTAGTTTGGTTGGGGTGTGATGGGGTGTAGTATAGAGGTAGTTGTGATGGGGTGTAGTATAGAGCTAGTTGGGTTGAGGTGTGATGGGGTGTAGTATAGAGGTAGTTGGGTTGGGGTGTAGTATAGAGGTAGTTGTGATGGGGTGTAGTATAGAGGTAGTTGGGGTGTGTTGGGGTGTAGTATAGAGCTAGTTGTGCTGGGTTGTAGTATAGAGCTAGTTGGGTTGGGGTGTGATGGGGTGTAGTATAGAGCTAGGTGTGATGGGGTGTAGTATAGAGGTAGTTGTGATGGGGTGTAGTATAGAGGTAGTTGTGATGGGGTGTAGTATAGAGGTAGTTGTGATGGGGTGTAGTATAGAGGTAGTTGGGGTGTGATGGGGTGTAGTATAGAGCTAGTTGTGCTGGGGTGTAGTATAGAGCTAGTTGGGTTGGGGTGTGATGGGGTGTAGTATAGAGCTAGTTGGGTTGGGGTGTGATGGGGTGTAGTATAGAGTTAGTTGTGATGGGGTGTAGTATAGAGGTAGTTGTGATGGGGTGTAGTATAGAGCTAGTTGGGTTGGGGTGTGATGGGGTGTAGCATAGAGGTAGTTGTGATGGGGTGTAGTATAGGGCAAGTTGGGTTGAGGTGTGATGGGGTGTAGTATAGGGGTAGTTGGGTTGGGGTGTAGTATAGAGGTAGTTGTGATGGGGTGTAGTATAGAGGTAGTTGGGGTGTGATGGGGTGTAGTATAGAGCTAGTTGTGCTGGGGTGTAGTATAGAGCTAGTTGGGTTGGGGTGTGATGGGGTGTAGTATAGAGCTAGTTGGGTTGGGGTGTGATGGGGTGTAGTATAGAGGTAGTTGTGATGGGGTGTAGTATAGAGGTAGTTGTGATGGGGTGTAGTATAGAGGTAGTTGGGTTGGGGTGTGATGGGGTGTAGTATAGAGCTAGTTGGGTTGGGGTGTGATGGGGTGTAGTATAGAGGTAGTTGGGTTGGGGTGTGATGTGGTGTAGTATAGAGGTAGTTGTATTGGGGTGTAGTATAGAACTATTTGGGTTGGGGTGTGATGGGGTGTAGTATAGAGGTAGTTGGGTTGGGGTGTGATGGGGTGTAGTATAGAGGTAGTTGTGATGGGGTGTAGTATAGAGGTAGTTGGGTTGGGGTGTGATGGGGTGTAGTATAGAGGTAGTTGGGTTGGGGTGTAGTATAGAGGTAGTTGGGTTGGGGTGTGATGGGGTGTAGTATAGAGGTAGTTGGGTTGGGGTGTGATGGGGTGTAGTATAGAGGTAGTTGTGATGGGGTGTAGTGTAGAGGTAGTTGGGTTGGGGTGTGATGGGGTGTAGTATAGAGCTAGTTGGGTTGGGGTGTGATGGGGTGTAGTATAGAGCTAGTTGTGATGGGGTGTAGTATAGAGGTAGTTGGGTTGGGGTGTGATGGGGTGTAGTATAGAGGTAGTTGGGTTGGGGTGTGATGGGGTGTAGTATAGAGGTAGTTGGGTTGCGGTGTGATGGGGTTTAGTATAGAGCTATTTGGGTTGGGGTGTAATGGGGTGTAGTATAGAGGTAGTTGTGATTGGGGTGTGATGGGGTGTAGTATAGAGGTAGTTGGGTTGGGGTGTGATGGGGTGTAGTATAGAGGTAGTTGGGTTGGGGTGTGATGGGGTGTAGTATAGAGGTGGATGGGTTGTGATGGGGTGTAGTATAGAGATAGTTGGGTTGGGGTGTGATTGGGTGTAGTATAGAGGTAGTTGGGATGGGGTGTGATGTGGTGTAGTATAGAGGTAGTTGGTTTGGGGTGTGATGGGGTGTAGTATAGAGGTAGTTGGGTTGGGGTGTGATGGGGTGTAGTATAGAGCTAGTTGGTTTGGGGTGTGATGGGGTGTAGTATAGAGCTAGTTGGGTTGGGGTGTGATGGGGTGTAGTATAGAGGTAGTTGTAATGGGGTTTAGTATAGAGCTAGTTGGGTTGCGGTGTGATGGGGTGTAGTATAGAGGTAGTTGGGTTGGGGTGTGATGGGGTGTAGTATAGAGGTAGTTGGGTTGGGGTGTGATGGGGTGTAGTATAGAGCTAGTTGTGATGGGGTGTAGTATAGAGGTAGTTGTGATGGGGTGTGATGGGGTGTAGTATAGAGCTAGTTGTGATGGGGTGTAGTATAGAGCTAGTTGGGTTGAGGTGTGATGGGGTGTAGTATAGAGGTAGTTGGGTTGGGGTGTGATGGGGTGTAGTATAGAGGTAGTTGGGGTGTGATGGGGTGTAGTATAGAGGTGGATGGGTTGTGATGGGGTGTAGTATAGAGCTAGTTGGGTTGGGGTGTAATGGGGTGTAGTATAGAGGTAGTTGGGTTGGGGTGTGATGGGGTGTAGTATAGAGGTAGTTGTGATGGGGTGTAGTATAGAGGTAGTTGTGATGGGGTGTAGTATAGAGGTAGTTGGGTTGGGGTGTGATGGGGTGTAGTATAGAGGTAGTTGTGATGGGGTGTAGTATAGAGCTAGTTGGGTTGGGGTGTGATGGGGTGTAGTATAGAGGTAGTTGTGATGGGGTGTAGTATAGAGCTAGTTGGGTTGAGGTGTGATGGGGTGTAGTATAGAGGTAGTTGGGTTGGGGTGTGATGGGGTGTAGTATAGAGCTAGTTGTGATGGGGTGTAGTATAGAGGTAGTTGTGATGGGGTGTGATGGGGTGTAGTATAGAGCTAGTTGTGATGGGGTGTAGTATAGAGCTAGTTGGGTTGAGGTGTGATGGGGTGTAGTATAGAGGTAGTTGGGTTGGGGTGTGATGGGGTGTAGTATAGAGGTAGTTGGGGTGTGATGGGGTGTAGTATAGAGGTGGATGGGTTGTGATGGGGTGTAGTATAGAGCTAGTTGGGTTGGGGTGTAATGGGGTGTAGTATAGAGGTAGTTGGGTTGGGGTGTGATGGGGTGTAGTATAGAGGTAGTTGTGATGGGGTGTAGTATAGAGGTAGTTGTGATGGGGTGTAGTATAGAGGTAGTTGGGTTGGGGTGTGATGGGGTGTAGTATAGAGGTAGTTGTGATGGGGTGTAGTATAGAGCTAGTTGGGTTGGGGTGTGATGGGGTGTAGTATAGAGGTAGTTGTGATGGGGTGTAGTATAGAGCTAGTTGGGTTGAGGTGTGATGGGGTGTAGTATAGAGGTAGTTGGGTTGGGGTGTAGTATAGAGGTAGTTGTGATGGGGTGTAGTATAGAGGTAGTTGGGGTGTGTTGGGGTGTAGTATAGAGCTAGTTGTGCTGGGTTGTAGTATAGAGCTAGTTGGGTTGGGGTGTGATGGGGTGTAGTATAGAGCTAGGTGTGATGGGGTGTAGTATAGAGGTAGTTGTGATGGGGTGTAGTATAGAGGTAGTTGTGATGGGGTGTAGTATAGAGGTAGTTGTGATGGGGTGTAGTATAGAGGTAGTTGGGGTGTGATGGGGTGTAGTATAGAGCTAGTTGTGCTGGGGTGTAGTATAGAGCTAGTTGGGTTGGGGTGTGATGGGGTGTAGTATAGAGCTAGTTGGGTTGGGGTGTGATGGGGTGTAGTATAGAGGTAGTTGTGATGGGGTGTAGTATAGAGGTAGTTGTGATGGGGTGTAGTATAGAGCTAGTTGGGTTGGGGTGTGATGGGGTGTAGCATAGAGGTAGTTGTGATGGGGTGTAGTATAGGGCAAGTTGGGTTGAGGTGTGATGGGGTGTAGTATAGGGGTAGTTGGGTTGGGGTGTAGTATAGAGGTAGTTGTGATGGGGTGTAGTATAGAGGTAGTTGGGGTGTGATGGGGTGTAGTATAGAGCTAGTTGTGCTGGGGTGTAGTATAGAGCTAGTTGGGTTGGGGTGTGATGGGGTGTAGTATAGAGCTAGTTGGGTTGGGGTGTGATGGGGTGTAGTATAGAGGTAGTTGTGATGGGGTGTAGTATAGAGGTAGTTGTGATGGGGTGTAGTATAGAGGTAGTTGGGTTGGGGTGTGATGGGGTGTAGTATAGAGCTAGTTGGGTTGGGGTGTGATGGGGTGTAGTATAGAGGTAGTTGGGTTGGGGTGTGATGTGGTGTAGTATAGAGGTAGTTGTATTGGGGTGTAGTATAGAACTATTTGGGTTGGGGTGTGATGGGGTGTAGTATAGAGGTAGTTGGGTTGGGGTGTGATGGGGTGTAGTATAGAGGTAGTTGTGATGGGGTGTAGTATAGAGGTAGTTGGGTTGGGGTGTGATGGGGTGTAGTATAGAGGTAGTTGGGTTGGGGTGTAGTATAGAGGTAGTTGGGTTGGGGTGTGATGGGGTGTAGTATAGAGGTAGTTGGGTTGGGGTGTGATGGGGTGTAGTATAGAGGTAGTTGTGATGGGGTGTAGTGTAGAGGTAGTTGGGTTGGGGTGTGATTGGGTGTAGTATAGAGCTAGTTGGGTTGGGGTGTGATGGGGTGTAGTATAGAGCTAGTTGTGATGGGGTGTAGTATAGAGGTAGTTGGGTTGGGGTGTGATGGGGTGTAGTATAGAGGTAGTTGGGTTGGGGTGTGATGGGGTGTAGTATAGAGGTAGTTGGGTTGCGGTGTGATGGGGTTTAGTATAGAGCTATTTGGGTTGGGGTGTAATGGGGTGTAGTATAGAGGTAGTTGTGATTGAGGTGTGATGGGGTGTAGTATAGAGGTAGTTGGGTTGGGGTGTGATGGGGTGTAGTATAGAGGTAGTTGGGTTGGGGTGTGATGGGGTGTAGTATAGAGGTGGATGGGTTGTGATGGGGTGTAGTATAGAGATAGTTGGGTTGGGGTGTGATTGGGTGTAGTATAGAGGTAGTTGGGATGGGGTGTGATGTGGTGTAGTATAGAGGTAGTTGGTTTGGGGTGTGATGGGGTGTAGTATAGAGGTAGTTGGGTTGGGGTGTGATGGGGTGTAGTATAGAGCTAGTTGGTTTGGGGTGTGATGGGGTGTAGTATAGAGCTAGTTGGGTTGGGGTGTGATGGGGTGTAGTATAGAGGTAGTTGTAATGGGGTTTAGTATAGAGCTAGTTGGGTTGCGGTGTGATGGGGTGTAGTATAGAGGTAGTTGGGTTGGGGTGTGATGGGGTGTAGTATAGAGGTAGTTGGGTTGGGGTGTGATGGGGTGTAGTATAGAGCTAGTTGTGATGGGGTGTAGTATAGAGGTAGTTGTGATGGGGTGTGATGGGGTGTAGTATAGAGCTAGTTGTGATGGGGTGTAGTATAGAGCTAGTTGGGTTGAGGTGTGATGGGGTGTAGTATAGAGGTAGTTGGGTTGGGGTGTGATGGGGTGTAGTATAGAGGTAGTTGGGGTGTGATGGGGTGTAGTATAGAGGTGGATGGGTTGTGATGGGGTGTAGTATAGAGCTAGTTGGGTTGGGGTGTAATGGGGTGTAGTATAGAGGTAGTTGGGTTGGGGTGTGATGGGGTGTAGTATAGAGGTAGTTGTGATGGGGTGTAGTATAGAGGTAGTTGTGATGGGGTGTAGTATAGAGGTAGTTGGGTTGGGGTGTGATGGGGTGTAGTATAGAGGTAGTTGTGATGGGGTGTAGTATAGAGCTAGTTGGGTTGGGGTGTGATGGGGTGTAGTATAGAGGTAGTTGTGATGGGGTGTAGTATAGAGGTAGTTGTGATGGGGTGTAGTATAGAGGTAGTTGGGTTGGGGTGTGATGGGGTGTAGTATAGAGGTAGTTGTGATGGGGTGTAGTATAGAGCTAGTTGGGTTGAGGTGTGATGGGGTGTAGTATAGAGGTAGTTGGGTTGGGGTGTGATGGGGTGTAGTATAGAGGTAGTTGGGGTGTGATGGGGTGTAGTATAGAGGTGGATGGGTTGTGATGGGGTGTAGTATAGAGCTAGTTGGGTTGGGGTGTAATGGGGTGTAGTATAGAGGTAGTTGGGTTGGGGTGTGATGGGGTGTAGTATAGAGGTAGTTGGGGTGTGATGGGGTGTAGTATAGAGGTGGATGGGTTGTGATGGGGTGTAGTATAGAGCTAGTTGGGTTGGGGTGTAATGGGGTGTAGTATAGAGGTAGTTGGGTTGGGGTGTGATGGGGTGTAGTATAGAGGTAGTTGTGATGGGGTGTAGTATAGAGGTAGTTGTGATGGGGTGTAGTATAGAGGTAGTTGGGTTGGGGTGTGATGGGGTGTAGTATAGAGGTAGTTGTGATGGGGTGTAGTATAGAGCTAGTTGGGTTGGGGTGTGATGGGGTGTAGTATAGAGGTAGTTGTGATGGGGTGTAGTATAGAGCTAGTTGGGTTGAGGTGTGATGGGGTGTAGTATAGAGGTAGTTGGGTTGGGGTGTAGTATAGAGGTAGTTGTGATGGGGTGTAGTATAGAGGTAGTTGGGGTGTGTTGGGGTGTAGTATAGAGCTAGTTGTGCTGGGTTGTAGTATAGAGCTAGTTGGGTTGGGGTGTGATGGGGTGTAGTATAGAGCTAGGTGTGATGGGGTGTAGTATAGAGGTAGTTGTGATGGGGTGTAGTATAGAGGTAGTTGTGATGGGGTGTAGTATAGAGGTAGTTCGGGTGTGATGGGGTGTAGTATAGAGCTAGTTGTGCTGGGGTGTAGTATAGAGCTAGTTGGGTTGGGGTGTGATGGGGTGTAGTATAGAGGTAGTTGTGATTGGATGTAGTATAGAGGTAGTTGTGATGGGGTGTAGTATAGAGGTAATTGTGATGGGGTGTAGTATAGAGGTAATTGTGATGGGGTGTAGTATAGAGGTAGTTGGGTTGGGGTGTGATGGGGTGTAGTATAGAGCTAGTCGGGTTGAGGTGTGATGGGGTGTAGTATAGAGCTAGTTGGGTTGGGGTGTGATGGGGTGTAGTATAGAGGTAGTTGTGATGGGGTGTAGTATAGAGCTAGTTGGGTTGGGGTGTGATGGGGTGTAGTATAGAGGTAGTTGTGATGGGGTGTGATGGGGTGTAGTATAGAGGTAGTTGGGTTGGGGTGTAGTATAGAGGTAGTTGTGATGGGGTGTGATGGGGTGTAGTATAGAGCTAGTTGTGATGGGGTGTAGTATAGAGCAAGTTGGGTTGGGGTGTGATAGGGGTGTAGTATAGAGGTAGTTGGGTTGGGGTGTGATGGGGTGTAGTATAGAGGTAGTTGTGATGGGGTGTGTTGGGATGTAGTTTAGAGCTAGTTGGGTTGGGGTGTAATGGGGTGTAGTATAGAGGTAGTTGGGTTGGGGTGTGATGGGGTGCAGTATAGAGGTAGTTGTGATGGGGTGTAGTACAGAGGTAGTTGGGTTGGGGTGTGATGGGGTGTAGTATAGAGGTAGTTGTGATGGGGTGTGATGGGGTGTAGTATAGAGCTAGTTGTGATGGGGTGTTGTATAGAGGTAGTTGGGTTGAGGTGTGATGGGGTGTAGTATAGAGCTAGTTGTGATGGGGTGTAGTATAGAGCTAGTTGGGTTGGGGTGTGATGGGGTGTAGTATAGAGCTAGTTGTGATGGGGTGTAGTATAGAGCTAGTTGGGTTGGGGTGTGATGGGGTGTAGTATAGAGGTAGTTGGGTTGGGGTGTGATGGGGTGTAGTATAGAGGTAGGTTTGATGGGGTGTAGTATAGAGCTAGTTGTGATGGGGTGTAGTATAGAGCTAGTTGGGTTCGGGTGTGATGGGGTGGAGTATAGAGGTAGTTGTGATGGGGTGTAGTATAGAGCTAGTTGTGATGGGGTGTAGTATAGAGGTAGTTGGGTTGGGGTGTGATGGGGTGTAGTATAGAGGTAGTTGGGTTGGGGTGTAGTATAGAGGTAGTTGGGTTGGGGTGTGATGGGGTGTAGTATAGAGGTAGTTGGGTTGGGGTGTGATGGGGTGTAGTATAGAGGTAGTTGTGATGGGGTGTAGTGTAGAGGTAGTTGGGTTGGGGTGTGATGGGGTGTAGTATAGAGCTAGTTGGGTTGGGGTGTGATGGGGTGTAGTATAGAGCTAGTTGTGATGGGGTGTAGTATAGAGGTAGTTGGGTTGGGGTGTGATGGGGTGTAGTATAGAGGTAGTTGGGTTGGGGTGTGATGGGGTGTAGTATAGAGGTAGTTGGGTTGCGGTGTGATGGGGTTTAGTATAGAGCTATTTGGGTTGGGGTGTAATGGGGTGTAGTATAGAGGTAGTTGTGATTGGGGTGTGATGGGGTGTAGTATAGAGGTAGTTGGGTTGGGGTGTGATGGGGTGTAGTATAGAGGTAGTTGGGTTGGGGTGTGATGGGGTGTAGTATAGAGGTGGATGGGTTGTGATGGGGTGTAGTATAGAGATAGTTGGGTTGGGGTGTGATTGGGTGTAGTATAGAGGTAGTTGGGATGGGGTGTGATGTGGTGTAGTATAGAGGTAGTTGGTTTGGGGTGTGATGGGGTGTAGTATAGAGGTAGTTGGGTTGGGGTGTGATGGGGTGTAGTATAGAGCTAGTTGGTTTGGGGTGTGATGGGGTGTAGTATAGAGCTAGTTGGGTTGGGGTGTGATGGGGTGTAGTATAGAGGTAGTTGTAATGGGGTTTAGTATAGAGCTAGTTGGGTTGCGGTGTGATGGGGTGTAGTATAGAGGTAGTTGGGTTGGGGTGTGATGGGGTGTAGTATAGAGGTAGTTGGGTTGGGGTGTGATGGGGTGTAGTATAGAGCTAGTTGTGATGGGGTGTAGTATAGAGGTAGTTGTGATGGGGTGTGATGGGGTGTAGTATAGAGCTAGTTGTGATGGGGTGTAGTATAGAGGTGGATGGGTTGTGATGGGGTGTAGTATAGAGCTAGTTGGGTTGGGGTGTAATGGGGTGTAGTATAGAGGTAGTTGGGTTGGGGTGTGATGGGGTGTAGTATAGAGGTAGTTGTGATGGGGTGTAGTATAGAGGTAGTTGTGATGGGGTGTAGTATAGAGCTAGTTGGGTTGGGGTGTGATGGGGTGTAGTATAGAGGTAGTTGTGATGGGGTGTAGTATAGAGCTAGTTGGGTTGAGGTGTGATGGGGTGTAGTATAGAGGTAGTTGGGTTGGGGTGTAGTATAGAGGTAGTTGTGATGGGGTGTAGTATAGAGGTAGTTGGGGTGTGTTGGGGTGTAGTATAGAGCTAGTTGTGCTGGGTTGTAGTATAGAGCTAGTTGGGTTGGGGTGTGATGGGGTGTAGTATAGAGCTAGGTGTGATGGGGTTTAGTATAGAGGTAGTTGTGATGGGGTGTAGTATAGAGGTAGTTGTGATGGGGTGTAGTATAGAGGTAGTTGTGATGGGGTGTAGTATAGAGGTAGTTCGGGTGTGATGGGGTGTAGTATAGAGCTAGTTGTGCTGGGGTGTAGTATAGAGCTAGTTGGGTTGGGGTGTGATGGGGTGTAGTATAGAGGTAGTTGTGATTGGATGTAGTATAGAGGTAGTTGTGATGGGGTGTAGTATAGAGGTAATTGTGATGGGGTGTAGTATAGAGGTAATTGTGATGGGGTGTAGTATAGAGGTAGTTGGGTTGGGGTGTGATGGGGTGTAGTATAGAGCTAGTCGGGTTGAGGTGTGATGGGGTGTAGTATAGAGCTAGTTGGGTTGGGGTGTGATGGGGTGTAGTATAGAGGTAGTTGTGATGGGGTGTAGTATAGAGCTAGTTGGGTTGGGGTGTGATGGAGTGTAGTATAGAGGTAGTTGTGATGGGGTGTGATGGGGTGTAGTATAGAGGTAGTTGGGTTGGGGTGTAGTATAGAGGTAGTTGTGATGGGGTGTGATGGGGTGTAGTATAGAGCTAGTTGTGATGGGGTGTAGTATAGAGCAAGTTGGGTTGGGGTGTGATAGGGGTGTAGTATAGAGGTAGTTGGGTTGGGGTGTGATGGGGTGTAGTATAGAGGTAGTTGTGATGGGGTGTGTTGGGATGTAGTTTAGAGCTAGTTGGGTTGGGGTGTAATGGGGTGTTGTATAGAGGTAGTTGGGTTGGGGTGTGATGGGGTGCAGTATAGAGGTAGTTGTGATGGGGTGTAGTATAGAGGTAGTTGGGTTGGGGTGTGATGGGGTGTAGTATAGAGGTAGTTGTGATGGGGTGTGATGGGGTATAGTATAGAGCTAGTTGTGATGGGGTGTTGTATAGAGGTAGTTGGGTTGAGGTGTGATGGGGTGTAGTATAGAGCTAGTTGTGATGGGGTGTAGTATAGAGCTAGTTGGGTTGGGGTGTGATGGGGTGTAGTATAGAGCTAGTTGTGATGGGGTGTAGTATAGAGCTAGTTGGGTTGGGGTGTGATGGGGTGTAGTATAGAGGTAGTTGGGTTGGGGTTTGATGGGGTGTAGTATAGAGGTAGGTTTGATGGGGTGTAGTATAGAGCTAGTTGTGATGGGGTGTAGTATAGAGCTAGTTGGGTTGGGGTGTGATGGGGTGGAGTATAGAGGTAGTTGTGATGGGGTGTAGTATAGAGCTAGTTGTGATGGGGTGTAATATAGAGCTAGTTGGGTTGGGGTGTGATGAGGTGGAGTATAGAGGTAGTTGTGATGGGGTGTAGTATAGAGGTAGTTGGGTTGGGGTGTGATGGGGTGTAGTATAGAGCTAGTTGTGATGGGGTGTAGTATAGA
Organism: Salvelinus fontinalis; assembly: GCF_029448725.1. Classification (NCBI taxonomy): domain Eukaryota; kingdom Metazoa; phylum Chordata; class Actinopteri; order Salmoniformes; family Salmonidae; genus Salvelinus; species Salvelinus fontinalis. The sequence goes on along the minus strand of NC_074672.1, from coordinate 33,913,210 downwards.
GCTAGTTGGGTTGGGGTGTGATGGGGTGTCGTATAGAGGTAGTTGGGTTGGGGTGTGATGGGGTGGAGTATAGAAGTAGTTGGGTTGGGGTGTGATGGGGTGTAGTATAGAGGTAGTTGTGATTGGGTGTAGTATAGAGGTAGTTGTGATGGGGTGTAGTATAGAGGTAATTGTGATGGGGTGTAGTATAGAGGTAGTTGGGTTGGGGTGTGATGGGGTGTAGTATAGAGCTAGTTGGGTTGGGGTGTGATGGGGTGTAGTATAGAGGTAGTTGTGATGGGGTGTAGTATAGAGCTAGTTGTGATGGGGTGTAGTATAGAGGTAATTGTGATGGGGTGTAGTATAGAGGTAGTTGGGTTGGGGTGTGATGGTGTGTAGTATAGAGGTAGTTGGGTTGGGGTGTAGTATAGAGGTAGTTGAGTTGGGGTGTGATGGGGTGTAGTATAGAGGTAGTTCGGTTGGGGTGTGATGGGGTGTAGTATAGAGGTAGTTGTGATGGGGTGTAGTATAGAGGTGGATGGGTTGTGATGGGGTGTAGTATAGAGCTAGTTGGGTTGGGGTGTAATGGGGTGTAGTATAGAGATAGTTGGGTTGGGGTGTGATGGGGTGTAGTAATAGAGGTAGTTGTGATGGGGTGTAGTATAGAGGTAGTTGTGATGGGGTGTAGTATAGAGGTAGTTGGGTTGGGGTATGATGGGGTGTAGTATAGAGGTAGTTGTGATGGGGTGTAGTATAGAGCTAGTTGGGTTGGGGTGTGATGGGGTGTAGTATAGAGGTAGTTGTGATGGGGTGTAGTATAGAGCTAGTTGGGTTGAGGTGTGATGGGGTGTAGTATAGAGGTAGTTGGGTTGGGGTGTAGTATAGAGGTAGTTGTGTTGGGGTGTAGTATAGAGGTAGTTGGGTTGGGGTGTGATGGGGTGTAGTATAGAGGTAGTTGTGATGGGGTGTAGTATAGAGCTAGTTGGGTTGAGGTGTGATGAGGTGTAGTATAGAGCTAGTTGGGTTGGGGTGTAGTATAGAGGTAGTTGTGATGGGGTGTAGTATAGAGCTAGTTGGGTTGGGGTGTGATGGGGTGTAGTATAGAGGTAGTTGTGATGGGGTGTAGTATAGAGCTAGTTGGGTTGAGGTGTGATGGGGTGTAGTATAGAGGTAGTTGGGTTGGGGTGTAGTATAGAGGTAGTTGTGATGGGGTGTAGTATAGAGCTAGTTGTGCTGGGGTGTAGTATAGAGCTAGTTGGGTTGGGGTATGATGGGGTGTAGTATAGAGCTAGTTGGGTTGGGGTGTGATGGGGTGTAGTATAGAGCTAGTTGTGATGGGGTGTAGTATAGAGGTAGTTGTGATGGGATGTAGTATAGAGGTAGTTGTGATGGGGTGTAGTATAGAGGTAGTTGGGGTGTGATGGGGTGTAGTATAGAGCTAGTTGTGCTGGGGTGTAGTATAGAGCTAGTTGGGTTGGGGTGTGATGGGGTGTAGTATAGAGCTAGTTGGGTTGGGGTGTGATGGGGTGTAGTATAGAGGTAGTTGTGATTGGGTGTAGTATAGAGGTAGTTGTGATGGGGTGTAGTATACAGGTAATTGTGATGGGGTGTAGTATAGAGGTAATTGTGATTGGGTGTAGTATAGAGGTAGTTGTGATGGGGTGTGATGGGGTGTAGTATAGAGGTAGTTGGGTTGGGGTGTGATGGGGTGTAGTATAGAGCTAGTTTTGCTGGGGTGTAGTATAGAGCTAGTTGGGTTGGGGTGTGATGGGGTGTAGTATAGAGCTAGTTGGGTTGGGGTGTGATGGGGTGTAGTATAGAGGTAGTTGTGATTGGGTGTAGTATAGAGGTAGTTGTGATGGGGTGTAGTATACAGGTAATTGTGATGGGGTGTAGTATAGAGGTAATTGTGATTGGGTGTAGTATAGAGGTAGTTGTGATGGGGTGTGATGGGGTGTAGTATAGAGCTAGTTGGGTTGGGCTGTGATGGGGTGTAGTATAGAGCTAGTTGTGCTGGGGTGTAGTATAGAGCTAGTTGGGTTGGGGTGTGATGGGGTGTAGTATAGAGCTAGTTGGGTTGGGGTGTGATGGGGTGTAGTATAGAGGTAGTTGTGATTGGGTGTAGTATAGAGGTAGTTGTGATGGGGTGTAGTATACAGGTAATTGTGATGGGGTGTAGTATAGAGGTAATTGTGATTGGGTGTAGTATAGAGGTAGTTGTGATGGTGTGTGATGGGGTGTAGTATAGAGCTAGTTGGGTTGGGCTGTGATGGGGTGTAGTATAGAGGTAGTTGTGATGGGGTGTGATGGGGTGTAGTATAGAGGTAGTTGGGTTGGGGTGTAGTATAGAGGTAGTTGTGATGGGGTGTGATGGGGTGTAGTATAGAGCTAGTTGTGATGGGGTGTAGTATAGAGCTAGTTGGGTTGGGGTGTGATGGGGTGTAGTATAGAGGTAGTTGTGATTGGGTGTAGTATAGAGCTAGTTGTGATGTGGTGTAGTATAGAGCTAGTTGGGTTGGGGTGTGATAGGGGTGTAGTATAGAGCTAGTTGGGTTGGGGTGTGATGGGGTGTAGTATAGAGGTAGTTGTGATGGGGTGAGATGGGATGTAGTTTAGAGCTAGTTGGGTTGGGGTGTAATGGGGTGTAGTATAGAGGTAGTTGGGTTGGGGTGTGACGGGGTGTAGTATAGAGGTAGTTGGGATGGGGTGTAGTATAAAGCTAGTTGTGATGGGGTGTAGTATAGAGGTAGTTGGGTTGAGGTGTGATGGGGTGTAGTATAGAGCTAGTTGTGATGGGGTGTAGTATAGAGCTAGTTGGGTTGGGGTGTGATGGGTTGTAGTATAGAGCTAGTTGTGATGGGGTGTAGTATAGAGCCTGTTGGGTTGGGGTGTGATGGGGTGTAGTATAGAGGTAGTTGTGATGGGGTGTAGTATAGAGCTAGTTGTGATGGGGTGGAGTATAGAGCTAGTTGGGTTGGGGTGTGATGGGGTGGAGTATAGAGGTAGTTGTGATGGGGTGTAGTATAGAGCTAGTTGTGATGGGGTGGAGTATAGAGCTAGTTGGGTTGGGGTGTGATGGGGTGGAGTATAGAGGTAGTTTTGATGGGGTGTAGTATAGAGGTAGTTGTGATGGGGTGTAGTATAGAGCTAGTTGGGTTGGGGTGTGATGGGGTGGAGTATAGAGGTAGTTGTGATGGGGTGTAGTATAGAGGTAGTTGTGATGGGGTGGAGTATAGAGCTAGTTGGGTTGGGGTGTGATGGGGTGGAGTATAGAGGTAGTTGTGATGGGGTGTAGTATAGAGGTAGTTGGGTTGGGGTGTGATGGGGTGTAGTATAGAGCTAGTTGTGATGGGGTGTAGTATAGAGCTAGTTGGGTTGGGGTGTGATGGGGTGTCGTATAGAGGTAGTTGGGTTGGGGTGTGATGGGGTGGAGTATAGAAGTAGTTGGGTTGGGGTGTGATGGGGTGTAGTATAGAGGTAGTTGTGATGGGGTGTAGTATAGAGGTAATTGTGATGGGGTGTAGTATAGAGGTAATTGTGATGGGGTGTAGTATAGAGGTAGTTGGGTTGGGGTGTAATGGGGTGTAGTATAGAGCTAGTTGGGTTGGGGTGTGATGGGGTGTAGTATAGAGGTAGTTGTGATGGGGTGTAGTATATAGGTAATTGTGATGGGGTGTAGTATAGAGGTAGTTGGGTTGGGGTGTGATGGGGTGTAGTATAGAGGTAGTTGGGTTGGGGTGTCATGGGGTGTAGTATAGAGGTAGTTCGGTTGGGGTGTGATGGGGTGTAGTATAGAGGTAGTTGTGATGGGGTGTAGTATAGAGCTAGTTGGGTTGAGGTGTGATGGGGTGTAGTATAGAGGTAGTTGGGTTGGGGTGTGATGGGGTGTAGTGTAGAGGTAGTTGGGTTGGGGTGTGATGGGGTGTAGTATAGAGGTGGGTGGGTTGTGATGGGGTGTAGTAACGAGCTAGTTGGGGTGTAATGGGGTGTAGTATAGAGGTAGTTGGGTTGGGGTGTGATGGGGTGTAGTATAGAGGTAGTTGTGATGGGGTGTAGTATAGAGGTAGTTGTGATGGGGTGTAGTATAGAGGTAGTTGGGTTGGGTTATGATGGGGTGTAGTATAGAGGTAGTTGTGATGGGGTGTAGTATAGAGCTAGTTGGGTTGGGGTGTGATGGGGTGTAGTGTAGAGGTAGTTGTGATGGGGTGTAGTATAGAGCTAGTTGGGTTGAGGTGTGATGGGGTGTAGTATAGAGGTAGTTGGGTTGGGGTGTAGTATAGAGGTAGTTGTGATGGGGTGTAGTATAGAGGTAGTTGGTGTGTGATGGGGTGTAGTATAGAGCTAGTTGTGCTGGGGTGTAGTATAGAGCTAGTTGGGTTGGGGTGTGATGGGGTGTAGTATAGAGCTAGTTGGGTTGGGGTGTGATGGGGTGTAGTATAGAGGTAGTTGTGATGGGGTGTAGTATAGAGGTAGTTGTGATGGGGTGTAGTATAGAGCTAGTTGTGATGGGGTGTAGTATAGAGGTAGTTGGGTTGGGGTGTGATGGGGTGTAGTATAGAGCTAGCTGGGTTGGGGTGTGATGGGGTGTAGTATAGAGGTAGTTGGGTTGGGGTGTGATGTGGTGTAGTATAGAGGTAGTTGTATTGGGGTGTAGTATAGAACTATTTGGGTTGGGGTGTGATGGGGTGTAGTATAGAGGTAGTTGGGTTGGGGTGTGATGGGGTGTAGTATAGAGCTAGTTGTGATGGGGTGTAGTATAGAGCTAGTTGGGTTGGGGTGTGATGGGGTGTCGTATAGAGGTAGTTGGGTTGGGGTGTGATGGGGTGGAGTATAGAAGTAGTTGGGTTGGGGTGTGATGGGGTGTAGTATAGAGGTAGTTGTGATGGGGTGTAGTATAGAGGTAATTGTGATGGGGTGTAGTATAGAGGTAATTGTGATGGGGTGTAGTATAGAGGTAGTTGGGTTGGGGTGTGATGGGGTGTAGTACAGAGCTAGTTGGGTTGGGGTGTGATGGGGTGTAGTATAGAGGTAGTTGTGATGGGGTGTAGTATAGAGGTAATTGTGATGGGGTGTAGTATAGAGGTAGTTGGGTTGGGGTGTGATGGGGTGTAGTATAGAGGTAGTTGGGTTGGGGTGTAGTATAGAGCTAGTTGGGTTGGGGTGTGATGGGGTGTAGTATAGAGGTAGTTGAGTTGGGGTGTCATGGGGTGTAGTTTAGAGGTAGTTCGGTGTGGGTGTGATGGGGTGTAGTATAGAGGTAGTTGTGATGGGGTGTAGAATAGAGCTAGTTGGGTTGAGGTGTGATGGGGTGTAGTATAGAGGTAGTTGGGTTGGGGTGTGATGGGGTGTAGTATAGAGGTAGTTGGGTTGGGCTGTGATGGGGTGTAGTATAGAGGTAGTTGTGATGGGGTGTGTTGGGATGTAGTTTAGAGCTAGTTGGGTTGGGGTGTAATGGGGTGTAGTATAGAGGTAGTTGGGTTGGGGTGTGATGGGGTGCAGTATAGAGGTAGTTGTGATGGGGTGTAGTATAGAGGTAGTTGGGTTGGGGTGTGATGGGGTGTAGTATAGAGGTAGTTGTGATGGGGTGTGATGGGGTGTAGTATAGAGCTAGTTGTGATGGGGTGTAGTACAGAGCTAGTTGGGTTGAGGTGTGATGGGGTGTAGTATAGAGCTAGTTGTGATGGGGTGTAGTATAGAGCTAGTTGGGTTGGGGTGTGATGGGGTGTAGTATAGAGCTAGTTGGGTTGGGGTGTGATGGGGTGTAGTATAGAGGTAGTTGTGATGGGGTGTAGTATAGAGCTAGTTGTGATGGAGTGTAGTATAGAGCTAGTTGGGTTGGGGTGTGATGGGGTGGAGTATAGAGGTAGTTGTGATTGGGTGTAGTATAGAGGTAGTTGTGATGGGGTGTAGTATAGAGGTAATTGTGATGGGGTGTAGTATAGAGGTAATTGTGATGGGGTGTAGTATAGAGGTAGTTGGGTTGGGGTGTGATGGGGTGTAGTATAGAGCTAGTTGGGTTGGGGTGTGATGGGGTGTAGTATAGAGGTAGTTGTGATGGGGTGTAGTATAGAGGTAGTTGTGATGGGGTGTAGTATAGAGGTAATTGTGATGGGGTGTAGTATAGAGGTAGTTGGGTTGGGGTGTGATGGTGTGTAGTATAGAGGTAGTTGGGTTGGGGTGTAGTATAGAGCTAGTTGGGTTGGGGTGTGATGGGGTGTAGTATAGAGGTAGTTGAGTTGGGGTGTCATGGGGTGTAGTATAGAGGTAGTTCGGATGGGGTGTGATGGGGTGTAGTATAGAGGTAGTTGTGATGGGGTGTAGTATAGAGGTGGATGGGTTGTGATGGGGTGTAGTATAGAGCTAGTTGGGTTGGGGTGTAATGGGGTGTAGTATAGAGGTAGTTGGGTTGGGGTGTGATGGGGTGTAGTAATAGAGGTAGTTGTGATGGGGTGTAGTATAGAGGTAGTTGTGATGGGGTGTAGTATAGAGGTAGTTGGGTTGGGGTATGATGGGGTGTAGTATAGAGGTAGTTGTGATGGGGTGTAGTATAGAGCTAGTTGGGTTGGGGTGTGATGGGGTGTAGTATAGAGGTAGTTGTGATGGGGTGTAGTATAGAGCTAGTTGGGTTGAGGTGTGATGGGGTGTAGTATAGAGGTAGTTGGGTTGGGGTGTAGTATAGAGGTAGTTGTGATGGGGTGTAGTATAGAGGTAGTTGGGTTGGGGTGTGATGGGGTGTAGTATAGAGGTAGTTGTGATGGGGTGTAGTATAGAGCTAGTTGGGTTGAGGTGTGATGAGGTGTAGTATAGAGCTAGTTGGGTTGGGGTGTAGTATAGAGGTAGTTGTGATGGGGTGTAGTATAGAGCTAGTTGGGTTGGGGTGTGATGGGGTGTAGTATAGAGGTAGTTGTGATGGGGTGTAGTATAGAGCTAGTTGGGTTGGGGTGTGATGGGGTGGAGTATAGAGGTAGTTGTGATGGGGTGTAGTATAGAGCTAGTTGTGATGGGGTGGAGTATAGAGCTAGTTGGGTTGGGGTGTGATGGGGTGGAGTATAGAGGTAGTTGTGATGGGGTGTAGTATAGAGGTAGTTGGGTTGGGGTGTGATGGGGTGTAGTATAGAGCTAGTTGTGATGGGGTGTAGTATAGAGCTAGTTGGGTTGGGGTGTGATGGGGTGTAGTATAGAGGTAGTTGAGTTGGGGTGTCATGGGGTGTAGTATAGAGGTAGTTCGGATGGGGTGTGATGGGGTGTAGTATAGAGGTAGTTGTGATGGGGTGTAGTATAGAGGTGGATGGGTTGTGATGGGGTGTAGTATAGAGCTAGTTGGGTTGGGGTGTAATGGGGTGTAGTATAGAGGTAGTTGGGTTGGGGTGTGATGGGGTGTAGTAATAGAGGTAGTTGTGATGGGGTGTAGTATAGAGGTAGTTGTGATGGGGTGTAGTATAGAGGTAGTTGGGTTGGGGTATGATGGGGTGTAGTATAGAGGTAGTTGTGATGGGGTGTAGTATAGAGCTAGTTGGGTTGGGGTGTGATGGGGTGTAGTATAGAGGTAGTTGTGATGGGGTGTAGTATAGAGCTAGTTGGGTTGAGGTGTGATGGGGTGTAGTATAGAGGTAGTTGGGTTGGGGTGTAGTATAGAGGTAGTTGTGATGGGGTGTAGTATAGAGGTAGTTGGGTTGGGGTGTGATGGGGTGTAGTATAGAGGTAGTTGTGATGGGGTGTAGTATAGAGCTAGTTGGGTTGAGGTGTGATGAGGTGTAGTATAGAGCTAGTTGGGTTGGGGTGTAGTATAGAGGTAGTTGTGATGGGGTGTAGTATAGAGCTAGTTGGGTTGGGGTGTGATGGGGTGTAGTATAGAGGTAGTTGTGATGGGGTGTAGTATAGAGCTAGTTGGGTTGGGGTGTGATGGGGTGGAGTATAGAGGTAGTTGTGATGGGGTGTAGTATAGAGCTAGTTGTGATGGGGTGGAGTATAGAGCTAGTTGGGTTGGGGTGTGATGGGGTGGAGTATAGAGGTAGTTGTGATGGGGTGTAGTATAGAGGTAGTTGGGTTGGGGTGTGATGGGGTGTAGTATAGAGCTAGTTGTGATGGGGTGTAGTATAGAGCTAGTTGGGTTGGGGTGTGATGGGGTGTCGTATAGAGGTAGTTGGGTTGGGGTGTGATGGGGTGGAGTATAGAAGTAGTTGGGTTGGGGTGTGATGGGGTGTAGTATAGAGGTAGTTGTGATGGGGTGTAGTATAGAGGTAATTGTGATGGGGTGTAGTATAGAGGTAATTGTGATGGGGTGTAGTATAGAGGTAGTTGGGTTGGGGTGTGATGGGGTGTAGTATAGAGCTAGTTGGGTTGGGGTGTGATGGGGTGTAGTATAGAGGTAGTTGTGATGGGGTGTAGTATAGAGGTAATTGTGATGGGGTGTAGTATAGAGGTAGTTGGGTTGGGGTGTGATGGGGTGTAGTATAGAGGTAGTTGGGTTGGGGTGTCATGGGGTGTAGTATAGAGGTAGTTGGGTTGGGGTGTCATGGGGTGTAGTATAGAGGTAGTTCGGTTGGGGTGTGATGGGGTGTAGTATAGAGGTAGTTGTGATGGGGTGTAATATAGAGCTAGTTGGGTTGAGGTGTGATGGGGTGTAGTATAGAGGTAGTTGGGTTGGGTTGTGATGGGGTGTAGTATAGAGGTAGTTGGGTTGGGGTGTGATGGGGTGTAGTATAGAGGTGGATGGGTTGTGATGGGGTGTAGTATAGAGCTAGTTGGGTTGGGGTGTAATGGGGTGTAGTATAGAGGTAGTTGGGTTGGGGTGTGATGGGGTGTAGTATAGAGCTAGTTGGGTTGGGGTGTGATGGGGTGTAGTATAGAGGTAGTTGTGATGGGGTGTAGTATAGAGGTAATTGTGATGGGGTGTAGTATAGAGGTAGTTGGGTTGGGGTGTGATGGGGTGTAGTATAGAGGTAGTTGGGTTGGGGTGTAGTATAGAGCTAGTTGGGTTGGGGTGTGATGGGGTGTAGTATAGAGGTAGTTGAGTTGGGGTGTCATGGGGTGTAGTATAGAGGTAGTTGGGTTGGGGTGTGATGGGGTGTAGTATAGAGGTAGTTGTGATGGGGTGTAGTATAGAGCTAGTTGGGTTGAGGTGTGATGGGGTGTAGTATAGAGGTAGTTGGGTTGGGGTGTGATGGGGTGTAGTATAGAGGTAGTTGGGTTGGGCTGTGATGGGGTGTAGTATAGAGGTAGTTGTGATGGGGTGTGTTGGGATGTAGTTTAGAGCTAGTTGGGTTGGGGTGTGATGGGGTGCAGTATATAGGTAGTTGTGATGGGGTGTAGTATAGAGCTAGTTGTGATGGGGTGTAGTATAGAGGTAGTTGTGATGGGGTGTGATGGGGTGTAGTATAGAGCTAGTTGTGATGGGGTGTAGTATAGAGGTAGTTGGGTTGAGGTGTGATGGGGTGTAGTATAGAGCTAGTTGTGATGGGGTGTAGTATAGAGCTAGTTGGGTTGGGGTGTGATGGGGTGTAGTATAGAGCTAGTTGTGATGGGGTGTAGTATAGAGCTAGTTTTGTTGGGGTGTGATGGGGTGTAGTATAGAGGTAGTTGAGTTGGGGTGTGATGGGGTGTAGTATAGAGGTAGTTGTGATGGGGTGTAGTATAGAGCTAGTTGTGATGGGGTGTAGTATAGAACTAGTTGGGTTGGGGTGTGATGGGGTGGAGTATAGAGGTAGTTGTGATTGGGTGTAGTATAAAGGTAGTTGTGATGGGGTGTAGTATAGAGGTAATTGTGATGGGGTGTAGTATAGAGGTAATTGTGATGGGGTGTAGTATAGAGGTAGTTGGGTTGGGGTGTGATGGGGTGTAGTATAGAGCTAGTTGGGTTGGGGTGTGATGGGGTGTAGTATAGAGGTAGTTGTGATGGGGTGTAGTATAGAGCTAGTTGTGATGGGGTGTAGTATAGAGGTAGTTGGGTTGGGGTGTGATGGGGTGTAGTATAGAGGTAGTTGGGTTGGGGTGTCATGGGGTGTAGTATAGAGGTAGTTGGGTTGGGGTGTCATGGGGTGTAGTATAGAGGTAGTTCGGTTGGGGTGTGATGGGGTGTAGTATAGAGGTAGTTGTGATGGGGTGTAGTATAGAGCTAGTTGGGTTGAGGTGTGATGGGGTGTAGTATAGAGGTAGTTGGGTTGGGGTGTGATGGGGTGTAGTATAGAGGTAGTTGGGTTGGGGTGTGATGGGGTGTAGTATAGAGGTGGATGGGTTGTGATGGGGTGTAGTATAGAGCTAGTTGGGTTGGGGTGTAATGGGGTGTAGTATAGAGGTAGTTGGGTTGGGGTGTGATGGGGTGTAGTATAGAGGTAGTTGTGATGGGGTGTAGTATAGAGGTAGTTGTGATGGGGTGTAGTATAGAGGTAGTTGGGTTGGGTTATGATGGGGTGTAGTATAGAGGTAGTTGTGATGGGGTGTAGTATAGAGCTAGTTGGGTTGGGGTGTGATGGGGTGTAGTGTAGAGGTAGTTGTGATGGGGTGTAGTATAGAGCTAGTTGGGTTGAGGTGTGATGGGGTGTAGTATAGAGGTAGTTGGGTTGGGGTGTAGTATAGAGGTAGTTGTGATGGGGTGTAGTATAGAGGTAGTTGGGGTGTGATGGGGTGTAGTATAGAGCTAGTTGTGCTGGGGTGTAGTATAGAGCTAGTTGGGTTGGGGTGTGATGGGGTGTAGTATAGAGCTAGTTGGGTTGGGGTGTGATGGGGTGTAGTATAGAGGTAGTTGTATTGGGGTGTAGTGTAGAACTATTTGGGTTGGGGTGTGATGGGGTGTAGTATAGAGGTAGTTGGGTTGGGGTGTGATGGGGTGTAGTATAGAGCTAGCTGGGTTGGGGTGTGATGGGGTGTAGTATAGAGGTAGTTGGGTTGGGGTGTGATGTGGTGTAGTATAGAGGTAGTTGTATTGGGGTGTAGTATAGAACTATTTGGGTTGGGGTGTGATGGGGTGTAGTATAGAGGTAGTTGGGTTGGGGTGTGATGGGGTGTAGTATAGAGCTAGTTGTGATGGGGTGTAGTATAGAGGTAGTTGGGTTGGGGTGTGATGGGGTGTAGTATAGAGGTAGTTGGGATGGGGTGTGATGGGGTGGAGTATAGAAGTAGTTGGGTTGGGGTGTGATGGGGTGTAGTATAGAGGTAGTTGTGATGGGGTGTAGTATAGAGGTAATTGTGATGGGGTGTAGTATAGAGGTAGTTGGGTTGGGGTGTGATGGGGTGTAGTACAGAGCTAGTTGGGTTGGGGTGTGATGGGGTGTAGTATAGAGGTAGTTGTGATGGGGTGTAGTATAGAGGTAATTGTGATGGGGTGTAGTCTAGAGGTAGTTGGGTTGGGGTGTGATGGGGTGTAGTATAGAGGTAGTTGGGTTGGGGTGTAGTATAGAGCTAGTTGGGTTGGGGTGTGATGGGGTGTAGTATAGAGGTAGTTGAGTTGGGGTGTCATGGGGTGTAGTATAGAGGTAGTTGGGTTGGGGTGTGATGGGGTGTAGTATAGAGGTAGTTGTGATGGGGTGTAGTATAGAGCTAGTTGGTTTGAGGTGTGATGGGGTGTAGTATAGAGGTAGTTGGGTTGTTGTGTGATGGGGTGTAGTATAGAGGTAGTTGGGTTGGGCTGTGATGGGGTGTAGTATAGAGGTAGTTGTGATGGGGTGTGTTGGGATGTAGTTTAGAGCTAGTTGGGTTGGGGTGTGATGGGGTGCAGTATAGAGGTAGTTGTGATGGGGTGTAGTATAGAGGTAGTTGGGTTGGGGTGTGATGGGGTGTAGTATAGAGGTAGTTGTGATGGGGTGTGATGGGGTGTAGTATAGAGCTAGTTGTGATGGGGTGTAGTATAGAGGTAGTTGGGTTGAGGTGTGATGGGGTGTAGTATAGAGCTAGTTGTGATGGGGTGTAGTATAGAGCTAGTTGGGTTGGGGTGTGATGGGGTGTAGTATAGAGCTAGTTGTGATAGGGTGTAGTATAGAGCTAGTTTTGTTGGGGTGTGATGGGGTGTAGTATAGAGGTAGTTGGGTTGGGGTGTGATGGGGTGTAGTATAGAGGTAGTTGTGATGGGGTGTAGTATAGAGCTAGTTGTGATGGGGTGTAGTATAGAGCTAGTTGGGTTGGGGTGTGATGGGGTGGAGTATAGAGGTAGTTGTGATTGGGTGTAGTATAGAGGTAGTTGTGATGGGGTGTAGTATAGAGGTAGTTGTGATGGGGTGTAGTATAGAGGTAATTGTGATGGGGTGTAGTATAGAGGTAGTTGGGTTGGGGTGTGATGGGGTGTAGTATAGAGCTAGTTGGGTTGGGGTGTGATGGGGTGTAGTATAGAGGTAGTTGTGATGGGGTGTAGTATAGAGGTAATTGTGATGGGGTGTAGTATAGAGGTAGTTGGGTTGGGGTATGATGGTGTGTAGTATAGAGGTAGTTGTGATGGGGTGTAGTATAGAGCTAGTTGGGTTGAGGTGTGATGGGGTGTAGTATAGAGGTAGTTGTGATGGGGTGTAGTATAGAGCTAGTTGGGTTGAGGTGTGATGGGGTGTAGTATAGAGGTAGTTGGGTTGGGGTGTGATGGGGTGTAGTATAGAGGTAGTTGGGTTGGGGTGTCATGGGGTGTAGTATAGAGGTAGTTGGGTTGGGGTGTCATGGGGTGTAGTATAGAGGTAGTTCGGTTGGGGTGTGATGGGGTGTAGTATAGAGGTAGTTGTGATGGGGTGTAGTATAGAGCTAGTTGGGTTGAGGTGTGATGGGGTGTAGTATAGAGGTAGTTGGGTTGGGGTGTGATGGGGTGTAGTATAGAGGTAGTTGGGGTGTGATGGGGTGTAGTATAGAGGTGGATGGGTTGTGATGGGGTGTAGTATAGAGCTAGTTGGGTTGGGGTGTAATGGGGTGTAGTATAGAGGTAGTTGGGTTGGGGTGTAATGGGGTGTAGTATAGAGGTAGTTGTGATGGGGTGTAGTATAGAGGTAGTTGTGATGGGGTGTAGTATAGAGGTAGTTCGGTTGGGTTATGATGGGGTGTAGTATAGAGGTAGTTGTGATGGGGTGTAGTATAGAGCTAGTTGGGTTGGGGTGTGATGGGGTGTAGTGTAGAGGTAGTTGTGATGGGGTGTAGTATAGAGCTAGTTGGGTTGAGGTGTGATGGGGTGTAGTATAGAGGTAGTTGGGTTGGGGTGTAGTATAGAGGTAGTTGTGATGGGGTGTAGTATAGAGGTAGTTGGGGTGTGATGGGGTGTAGTATAGAGCTAGTTGTGCTGGGGTGTAGTATAGAGCTAGTTGGGTTGGGGTGTGATGGGGTGTAGTATAGAGCTAGTTGGGTTGGGGTGTGATGGGGTGTAGTATAGAGGTAGTTGTGATGGGGTGTAGTATAGAGGTAGTTGTGATGGGGTGTAGTATAGAGGTAGTTGTGATGGGGTGTAGTATAGAGGTAGTTGGGTTGGGGTGTGATGGGGTGTAGTATAGAGCTAGCTGGGTTGGGGTGTGATGGGGTGTAGTATAGAGGTAGTTGGGTTGGGGTGTGATGTGGTGTTGTATAGAGGTAGTTGTATTGGGGTGTAGTATAGAACTATTTGGGTTGGGGTGTGATGGGGTGTAGTATAGAGGTAGTTGGGTTGGGGTGTGATGGGGTGTAGTATAGAGCTAGTTGTGATGGGGTGTAGTATAGAGCTAGTTGGGTTGGGGTGTGATGGGGTGTCGTATAGAGCTAGTTGGGTTGGGGTGTGATGGGGTGGAGTATAGAAGTAGTTGGGTTGGGGTGTGATGGGGTGTAGTATAGAGGTAGTTGTGATGGGGTGTAGTATAGAGGTAATTGTGATGGGGTGTAGTATAGAGGTAATTGTGATGGGGTGTAGTATAGAGGTAGTTGGGTTGGGGTGTGATGGGGTGTAGTACAGAGCTAGTTGGGTTGGGGTGTGATGGGGTGTAGTATAGAGGTAGTTGTGATGGGGTGTAGTATAGAGGTAATTGTGATGGGGTGTAGTATAGAGGTAGTTGGGTTGGGGTGTGATGGGGTGTAGTATAAAGGTAGTTGGGTTGGGGTGTAGTATAGAGCTAGTTGGGTTGGGGTGTGATGGGGTGTAGTATAGAGGTAGTTGAGTTGGGGTGTCATGGGGTGTAGTATAGAGGTAGTTCGGTATGGGTGTGATGGGGTGTAGTATAGAGGTAGTTGTGATGGGGTGTAGTATAGAGCTAGTTGGGTTGAGGTGTGATGGGGTGTAGTATAGAGGTAGTTGGGTTGGGGTGTGATGGGGTGTAGTATAGAGGTAGTTGGGTTGGGCTGTGATGGGGTGCAGTATAGAGGTAGTTGTGATGGGGTGTAGTATAGAGGTAGTTGGGTTGGGGTGTGATGGGGTGTAGTATAGAGGTAGTTGTGATGGGGTGTGATGGGGTGTAGTATAGAGCTAGTTGTGATGGGGTGTAGTATAGAGGTAGTTGGGTTGAGGTGTGATGGGGTGTAGTATAGAGCTAGTTGTGATGGGGTGTAGTATAGAGCTAGTTGGGTTGGGGTGTGATGGGGTGTAGTATAGAGCTAGTTGTGATGGGGTGTAGTATAGAGCTAGTTGGGTTGGGGTGTGATGGGGTGTAGTATAGAGGTAGTTGGGTTGGGGTGTGATGGGGTGTAGTATAGAGGTAGTTGTGATGGGGTGTAGTATAGAGCTAGTTGTGATGGGGTGTAGTATAGAGCTAGTTGGGTTGGGGTGTGATGGGGTGGAGTATAGAGGTAGTTGTGATTGGGTGTAGTATAGAGGTAGTTGTGATGGGGTGTAGTATAGAGGTAATTGTGATGGGGTGTAGTATAGAGGTAATTGTGATGGGGTGTAGTATAGAGGTAGGTGGGTTGGGGTGTGATGGGGTGTAGTATAGAGCTAGTTGGGTTGGGGTGTGATGGGGTGTAGTATAGAGGTAGTTGTGATGGGGTGTAGTATAGAGCTAGTTGTGATGGGGTGTAGTATAGAGGTAATTGTGATGGGGTGTAGTATAGAGGTAGTTGGGTTGGGGTGTGATGGTGTGTAGTATAGAGGTAGTTGGGTTGGGGTGTAGTATAGAGCTAGTTGGGTTGGGGTGTGATGGGGTGTAGTATAGAGGTAGTTGAGTTGGGGTGTCATGGGGTGTTAAATAGAGGTAGTTCGGTTGGGGTGTGATGGGGTGTAGTATAGAGGTAGTTGTGATGGGGTGTAGTATAGAGGTGGATGGGTTGTGATGGGGTGTAGTATAGAGCTAGTTTGGTTGGGGTGTAATGGGGTGTAGTATAGAGGTAGTTGGGTTGGGGTGTGATGGGGTGTAGTAATAGAGGTAGTTGTGATGGGGTGTAGTATAGAGGTAGTTGTGATGGGGTGTAGTATAGAGGTAGTTGGGTTGGGGTATGATGGGGTGTAGTATAGAGGTAGTTGTGATGGGGTGTAGTATAGAGCTAGTTGGGTTGGGGTGTGATGGGGTGTAGTATAGAGGTAGTTGTGATGGGGTGTAGTATAGAGCTAGTTGGGTTGAGGTGTGATGGGGTGTAGTATAGAGGTAGTTGGGTTGGGGTGTATTATAGAGGTAGTTGTGATGGGGTGTAGTATAGAGGTAGTTGGGTTGGGGTGTGATGGGGTGTAGTATAGAGGTAGTTGTGATGGGGTGTAGTATAGAGCTAGTTGGGTTGAGGTGTGATGAGGTGTAGTATAGAGCTAGTTGGGTTGGGGTGTAGTATAGAGGTAGTTGTGATGGGGTGTAGTATAGAGCTAGTTGGGTTGGGGTGTGATGGGGTTTAGTATAGAGGTAGTTGTGATGGAGTGTAGTATAGAGCTAGTTGGGTTGGGGTGTGATGGGGTGGAGTATAGAGGTAGTTGTGATGGGGTGTAGTATAGAGCTAGTTGTGATGGGGTGGAGTATAGAGCTAGTTGGGTTGGGGTGTGATGGGGTGGAGTATAGAGGTAGTTGTGATGGGGTGTAGTATAGAGGTAGTTGGGTTGGGGTGTGATGGGGTGTAGTATAGAGCTAGTTGTGATGGGGTGTAGTATAGAGCTAGTTGGGTTGGGGTGTGATGGGGTGTCGTATAGAGGTAGTTGGGTTGGGGTGTGATGGGGTGGAGTATAGAAGTAGTTGGGTTGGGGTGTGATGGGGTGTAGTATAGAGGTAGTTGTGATGGGGTGTAGTATAGAGGTAATTGTGATGGGGTGTAGTATAGAGGTAATTGTGATGGGGTGTAGTATAGAGGTAGTTGGGTTGGGGTGTGATGGGGTGTAGTATAGAGCTAGTTGGGTTGGGGTGTGATGGGGTGTAGTATAGAGGTAGTTGTGATGGGGTGTAGTATAGAGGTAATTGTGATGGGGTGTAGTATAGAGGTAGTTGGGTTGGGGTGTGATGGGGTGTAGTATAGAGGTAGTTGGGTTGGGGTGTCATGGGGTGTAGTATAGAGGTAGTTGGGTTGGGGTGTCATGGGGTGTAGTATAGAGGTAGTTCGGTTGGGGTGTGATGGGGTGTAGTATAGAGGTAGTTGTGATGGGGTGTAGTATAGAGCTAGTTGGGTTGAGGTGTGATGGGGTGTAGTATAGAGGTAGTTGTGTTGGGGTTTGATGGGGTGTAGTATAGAGGTAGTTGGGTTGGGGTGTGATGGGGTGTAGTATAGAGGTGGATGGGTTGTGATGGGGTGTAGTATAGAGCTAGTTGGGTTGGGGTGTAATGGGGTGTAGTATAGAGGTAGTTGGGTTGGGGTGTGATGGGGTGTAGTATAGAGGTAGTTGTGATGGGGTGTAGTATAGAGGTAGTTGTGATGGGGTGTAGTATAGAGGTAGTTGGGTTGGGTTATGATGGAGTGTAGTATAGAGGTAGTTGTGATGGGGTGTAGTATAGAGCTAGTTGGGTTGGGGTGTGATGGGGTGTAGTGTAGAGGTAGTTGTGATGGGGTGTAGTATAGAGCTAGTTGGGTTGAGGTGTGATGGGGTGTAGTATAGAGGTAGTTGGGTTGGGGTGTAGTATAGAGGTAGTTGTGATGGGGTGTAGTATAGAGGTAGTTGGGGTGTGATGGGGTGTAGTATAGAGCTAGTTGTGCTGGGTTGTAGTATAGAGCTAGTTGGGTTGGGGTGTGATGGGGTGTAGTATAGAGCTAGTTGGGTTGGGGTGTGATGGGGTGTAGTATAGAGGTAGTTGTGATGGGGTGTAGTATAGAGGTAGTTGTGATGGGGTGTAGTATAGAGGTAGTTGTGATGGGGTGTAGTATAGAGGTAGTTGGGTTGGGGTGTGATGGGGTGTAGTATAGAGCTAGCTGGGTTGGGGTGTGATGGGGTGTAGTATAGAGGTAGTTGTGATGGGGTGTAGTATAGAGGTAATTGGGTTGGGGTGTGATGGGGTGTAGTACAGAGCTAGTTGGGTTGGGGTGTGATGGGGTGTAGTACAGAGCTAGTTGGGTTGGGGTGTGATGGGGTGTAGTATAGAGGTAGTTGTGATGGGGTGTAGTATAGAGGTAATTGTGATGGGGTGTAGTATAGAGGTAGTTGGGTTGGGGTGTGATGGGGTGTAGTACAGAGCTAGTTGGGTTGGGGTGTGATGGGGTGTAGTATAGAGGTAGTTGTGATGGGGTGTAGTATAGAGGTAATTGTGATGGGGTGTAGTATAGAGGTAGTTGGGTTGGGGTGTGATGGGGTGTAGTATAGAGGTAGTTGGGTTGGGGTGTAGTATAGAGCTAGTTGGGTTGGGGTGTGATGGGGTGTAGTATAGAGGTAGTTGAGTTGGGGTGTCATGGGGTGTAGTATAGAGGTAGTTCGGTTGGGGTGTGATGGGGTGTAGTATAGAGGTAGTTGTGATGGGGTGTAGTATAGAGCTAGTTGGGTTGAGGTGTGATGGGGTGTAGTATAGAGGTAGTTGGGTTGGGGTGTGATGGGGTGTAGTATAGAGGTAGTTGGGTTGGGGTGTGATGGGGTGTAGTATAGAGGTGGATGGGTTGTGATGGGGTGTAGTATAGAGCTAGTTGGGTTGGGGTGTAATGGGGTGTAGTATAGAGGTAGTTGGGTTGGGGTGTGATGGGGTGTAGTATAGAGGTAGTTGTGATGGGGTGTAGTATAGAGGTAGTTGTGATGGGGTGTAGTATAGAGGTAGTTGGGTTGGGGTATGATGGGGTGTAGTATAGAGGTAGTTGTGATGGGGTGTAGTATTGAGCTAGTTGGGTTGGGGTGTGATGGGGTGTAGTATAGAGCTAGTTGGGTTGAGGTGTGATGGGGTGTAGTCTAGAGGTAGTTGGGTTGGGGTGTAGTATAGAGGTAGTTGTGATGGGGTGTAGTATAGAGGTAGTTGGGGTGTGATGGGGTGTAGTATAGAGCTAGTTGTGCTGGGGTGTAGTATAGAGCTAGTTGGGTTGGGGTGTGATGGGGTGTAGTATAGAGCTAGTTGGGTTGGGGTGTGATGGGGTGTAGTATAGAGGTAGTTGTGATGGGGTGTAGTATAGAGGTAGTTGTGATGGGGTGTAGTATAGAGGTAGTTGTGATGGGGTGTAGTATAGAGGTAGTTGGGTTGGGGTGTGATGGGGTGTAGTATAGAGCTAGCTGGGTTGGGGTGTGATGGGGTGTAGTATAGAGGTAGTTGGGTTGGGGTGTGATGTGGTGTAGTATAGAGGTAGTTGTATTGGGGTGTAGTATAGAACTATTTAGGTTGGGGTGTGATGGGGTGTAGTATAGAGGTAGTTGGGTTGGGGTGTGATGGGGTGTAGTATAGAGGTAGTTGTGATGGGGTGTAGAATAGAGGTAGTTGGGTTGGGGTGTGATGGGGTGTAGTATAGAGGTAGTTGGGTTGGGGTGTAGTATAGAGGTAGTTGGGTTGGGGTGTGATGGGGTGTAGTATAGAGGTAGTTGTGATGGGGTGTAGTATAGAGGTAGTTGGGTTGGGGTGTGATGGGGTGTAGTATAGAGGTAGTTGGGTTGGGGTGTGATGGGTTGTAGTATAGAGGTAGTTGTGATGGGGTGTAGAATAGAGGTAGTTGGGTTGGGGTGTGATGGGGTGTAGTATAGAGGTAGTTGGGTTGGGGTGTAGTATAGAGGTAGTTGGGTTGGGGTGTGATGGGGTGTAGTACAGAGCTAGTTGGGTTGGGGTGTGATGGGGTGTAGTATAGAGGTAGTTGTGATGGGGTGTAGTATAGAGGTAATTGTGATGGGGTGTAGTATAGAGGTAGTTGGGTTGGGGTGTGATGGGGTGTAGTACAGAGCTAGTTGGGTTGGGGTGTGATGGGGTGTAGTATAGAGGTAGTTGTGATGGGGTGTAGTATAGAGGTAATTGTGATGGGGTGTAGTATAGAGGTAGTTGGGTTGGGGTGTGATGGGGTGTAGTATAGAGGTAGTTGGGTTGGGGTGTAGTATAGAGCTAGTTGGGTTGGGGTGTGATGGGGTGTAGTATAGAGGTAGTTGAGTTGGGGTGTCATGGGGTGTAGTATAGAGGTAGTTCGGTTGGGGTGTGATGGGGTGTAGTATAGAGGTAGTTGTGATGGGGTGTAGTATAGAGCTAGTTGGGTTGAGGTGTGATGGGGTGTAGTATAGAGGTAGTTGGGTTGGGGTGTGATGGGGTGTAGTATAGAGGTAGTTGGGTTGGGGTGTGATGGGGTGTAGTATAGAGGTGGATGGGTTGTGATGGGGTGTAGTATAGAGCTAGTTGGGTTGGGGTGTAATGGGGTGTAGTATAGAGGTAGTTGGGTTGGGGTGTGATGGGGTGTAGTATAGAGGTAGTTGTGATGGGGTGTAGTATAGAGGTAGTTGTGATGGGGTGTAGTATAGAGGTAGTTGGGTTGGGGTATGATGGGGTGTAGTATAGAGGTAGTTGTGATGGGGTGTAGTATTGAGCTAGTTGGGTTGGGGTGTGATGGGGTGTAGTATAGAGCTAGTTGGGTTGAGGTGTGATGGGGTGTAGTCTAGAGGTAGTTGGGTTGGGGTGTAGTATAGAGGTAGTTGTGATGGGGTGTAGTATAGAGGTAGTTGGGGTGTGATGGGGTGTAGTATAGAGCTAGTTGTGCTGGGGTGTAGTATAGAGCTAGTTGGGTTGGGGTGTGATGGGGTGTAGTATAGAGCTAGTTGGGTTGGGGTGTGATGGGGTGTAGTATAGAGGTAGTTGTGATGGGGTGTAGTATAGAGGTAGTTGTGATGGGGTGTAGTATAGAGGTAGTTGTGATGGGGTGTAGTATAGAGGTAGTTGGGTTGGGGTGTGATGGGGTGTAGTATAGAGCTAGCTGGGTTGGGGTGTGATGGGGTGTAGTATAGAGGTAGTTGGGTTGGGGTGTGATGTGGTGTAGTATAGAGGTAGTTGTATTGGGGTGTAGTATAGAACTATTTAGGTTGGGGTGTGATGGGGTGTAGTATAGAGGTAGTTGGGTTGGGGTGTGATGGGGTGTAGTATAGAGGTAGTTGTGATGGGGTGTAGAATAGAGGTAGTTGGGTTGGGGTGTGATGGGGTGTAGTATAGAGGTAGTTGGGTTGGGGTGTAGTATAGAGGTAGTTGGGTTGGGGTGTGATGGGGTGTAGTATAGAGGTAGTTGTGATGGGGTGTAGTATAGAGGTAGTTGGGTTGGGGTGTGATGGGGTGTAGTATAGAGGTAGTTGGGTTGGGGTGTGATGGGTTGTAGTATAGAGCTAGTTGGGTTGCGGTGTGATTGGGTGTAGTATAGAGCTAGTTGGGTTGGGGTGTGATAGGGGTGTAGTATAGAGCTAGTTGGGTTGGGGTGTGATGGGGTGTAGAATTGAGGTAGTTGGGTTGGGGTGTGATGTGGTGTAGTATAGAGGTAGTTGTATTGGGGTGTAGTATAGAACTATTTGGGTTGGGGTGTGATGGGGTGTAGTATAGAGGTAGTTGGGTTGGGGTGTGATGGGGTGTAGTATAGAGGTAGTTGGGTTGGGGTGTGATGGGGTGGAGTATAGAAGTAGTTGGGTTGGGGTGTGATGGGGTGTAGTATAGAGGTAGTTGTGATGGGGTGTAGTATAGAGGTAATTGTGATGGGGTGTAGTATAGAGGTAATTGTGATGGGGTGTAGTATAGAGGTAGTTGGGTTGGGGTGTGATGGGGTGTAGTATAGAGCTAGTTGGGTTGGGGTGTGATGGGGTGTAGTATAGAGGTAGTTGTGATGGGGTGTAGTATAGAGGTAATTGTGATGGGGTGTAGTATAGAGGTAGTTGGGTTGGGGTGTGATGGGGTGTAGTATAGAGGTAGTTGGGTTGGGGTGTCATGGGGTGTAGTATAGAGGTAGTTGGGTTGGGGTGTCATGGGGTGTAGTATAGAGGTAGTTCGGTTGGGGTGTGATGGGGTGTAGTATAGAGGTAGTTGTGATGGGGTGTAGTATAGAGCTAGTTGGGTTGAGGTGTGATGGGGTGTAGTATAGAGGTAGTTGGGTTGGGGTGTGATGGGGTGTAGTATAGAGGTAGTTTGGTTGGGGTGTGATGGGGTGTAGTATAGAGGTGGATGGGTTGTGATGGGGTGTAGTATAGAAGTTGGGTTGGGGTGTAATGGGGTGTAGTATAGAGGTAGTTGGGTTGGGGTGTGATGGGGTGTAGTATAGAGGTAGTTGTGATGGGGTGTAGTATAGAGGTAGTTGTGATGGGGTGTAGTATAGAGGTAGTTGGGTTGGGTTATGATGGAGTGTAGTATAGAGGTAGTTGTGATGGGGTGTAGTATAGAGCTAGTTGGGTTGGGGTGTGATGGGGTGTAGTGTAGAGGTAGTTGTGATGGGGTGTAGTATAGAGCTAGTTGGGTTGAGGTGTGATGGGGTGTAGTATAGAGGTAGTTGGGTTGGGGTGTGATGGGGTGTAGTATAGAGGTAGTTTGGTTGGGGTGTGATGGGGTGTAGTATAGAGGTGGATGGGTTGTGATGGGGTGTAGTATAGAGCTAGTTGGGTTGGGGTGTAATGGGGTGTAGTATAGAGGTAGTTGGGTTGGGGTGTGATGGGGTGTAGTATAGAGGTAGTTGGGTTGGGGTGTAGTATAGAGGTAGTTGTGATGGGGTGTAGTATAGAGGTAGTTGGGGTGTGATGGGGTGTAGTATAGAGCTAGTTGTGCTGGGTTGTAGTATAGAGCTAGTTGGGTTGGGGTGTGATGGGGTGTAGTATAGAGCTAGTTGGGTTGGGGTGTGATGGGGTGTAGTATAGAGGTAGTTGTGATGGGGTGTAGTATAGAGGTAGTTGTGATGGGGTGTAGTATAGAGGTAGTTGTGATGGGGTGTAGTATAGAGGTAGTTGGGTTGGGGTGTGATGGGGTGTAGTATAGAGCTAGCTGGGTTGGGGTGTGATGGGGTGTAGTATAGAGGTAGTTGGGTTGGGGTGTGATGTGGTGTAGTATAGAGGTAGTTGTATTGGGGTGTAGTATAGAACTATTTGGGTTGGGGTGTGATGGGGTGTAGTATAGAGGTAGTTGGGTTGGGGTGTGATGGGGTGTAGTATAGAGCTAGTTGTGATGGGGTGTAGTATAGAGCTAGTTGGGTTGGGGTGTGATGGGGTGTCGTATAGAGGTAGTTGGGTTGGGGTGTGATGGGGTGGAGTATAGAAGTAGTTGGGTTGGGGTGTGATGGGGTGTAGTATAGAGGTAGTTGTGATGGGGTGTAGTATATAGGTAATTGTGATGGGGTGTAGTATAGAGGTAATTGTGATGGGGTGTAGTATAGAGGTAGTTGGGTTGGGGTGTGATGGGGTGTAGTACAGAGCTAGTTGGGTTGGGGTGTGATGGGGTGTAGTATAGAGGTAGTTGTGATGGGGTGTAGTATAGAGGTAATTGTGATGGGGTGTAGTATAGAGGTAGTTGGGTTGGGGTGTGATGGGGTGTAGTATAGAGGTAGTTTGGTTGGGGTGTAGTATAGAGCTAGTTGGGTTGGGGTGTGATGGGGTGTAGTATAGAGGTAGTTGAGTTGGGGTGTCATGGGGTGTAGTATAGAGGTAGTTCGGTTGGGGTGTGATGGGGTGTAGTATAGAGGTAGTTGTGATGGGGTGTAGTATAGAGCTAGTTGGGTTGAGGTGTGATGGGGTGTAGTATAGAGGTAGTTGGGTTGGGGTGTGATGGGGTGTAGTATAGAGGTAGTTGGGTTGGGGTGTGATGGGGTGTAGTATAGAGGTGGATGGGTTGTGATGGGGTGTAGTATAGAGCTAGTTGGGTTGGGGTGTAATGGGGTGTAGTATAGAGGTAGTTGGGTTGGGGTGTGATGGAGTGTAGTATAGAGGTAGTTGTGATGGGGTGTAGTATAGAGGTAGTTGTGATGGGGTGTAGTATAGAGGTAGTTGGGTTGGGGTGTGATGGGGTGTAGTATAGAGGTAGTTGTGATGGGGTGTGATGGGGTGTAGTATAGAGCTAGTTGGGTTGGGGTGTAATGGGGTGTAGTATAGAGGTAGTTGGGTTGGGGTGTGATGGGGTGTAGTATAGAGGTAGTTGGGTTGGGGTGTGATGGGGTGTAGTATAGAGCTAGTTGTGATGGGGTGTAGTATAGAGGTAGTTTGGTTGGGGTGTGATGGGGTGTAGTATAGAGGTAGTTGGGTTGGGGTGTGATGGGGTGTAGTATAAAGGTAGTTGGGTTGCGGTGTGATGGGGTGTAGTATAGAGCTAGTTGGGTTGGGGTGTGATGGGGTGTAGTATAGAGGTAGTTGTGATTGGGGTGTGATGGGGTGTAGTATAGAGGTAGTTGGGTTGGGGTGTGATGGGGTGTAGTATAGAGGTAGTTGGGTTGGGGTGTGATGGGGTGTAGTATAGAGGTGGATGGGTTGTGATGGGGTGTAGTATAGAGATAGTTGGGTTGGGGTGTGATTGGGTGTAGTATAGAGGTAGTTGGGTTGGGGTGTGATGGGTTGTAGTATAGAGCTAGTTGGTTTGGGGTGTGATGGGGTGTAGTATAGAGCTAGTTGGGTTGGGGTGTGATGGGGTGTAGTATAGAGGTAGTTGTAATGGGGTTTAGTATAGAGCTAGTTGGGTTGAGGTGTGATGGGGTGTAGTATAGAGCTAGTTGGGTTGGGGTGTAATGTGGTGTAGTATAGAGGTAGTTGGGTTGGGGTGTGATGGAGTGTAGTATAGAGGTAGTTGTGATGGGGTGTAGTATAGAGGTAGTTGTGATGGGGTGTAGTATAGAGGTAGTTGGGTTGGGGTGTGATGGGGTGTAGTATAGAGGTAGTTGTGATGGGGTGTAGTATAGAGCTAGGTGGGTTGGGGTGTGATGGGGTGTAGTATAGAGGTAGTTTTGATGGGGTGTAGTATAGAGCTAGTTGGGTTGAGGTGTGATGGTGTGTAGTATAGAGGTAGTTGGGTTGGGGTGTAGTATAGAGCTAGTTGTGCTGGGTTGTAGTATAGAGCTAGTTGGGTTGGGGTGTGATGGGGTGTAGTATAGCGCTAGGTGTGATGGGGTGTAGTATAGAGGTAGTTGTGATGGGGTGTAGTATAGAGGTAGTTGTGATGGGGTGTAGTATAGAGGTAGTTGTGCTGGGGTGTAGTATAGAGCTAGTTGGGTTGGGGTGTGATGGGGTGTAGTATAGAGCTAGTTGGGTTGGGGTGTGATGGGGTGTAGTATAGAGGTAGTTGTGATTGGTGTAGTATAGAGGTAGTTGTGATGGGGTGTAGTATAGAGGTAATTGTGATGGGGTGTAGTATAGAGGTAATTGTGATGGGGTGTAGTATAGAGGTAGTTGGGTTGGGGTGTGATGGGGTGTAGTATAGAGGTAGTTGGGTTGGGGTGTGATGGGGTGTAGTATAAAGGTAGTTGGGTTGCGGTGTGATGGGGTGTAGTATAGAGCTAGTTGGGTTGGGGTGTGATGGGGTGTAGTATAGAGGTAGTTGTGATTGGGGTGTGATGGGGTGTAGTATAGAGGTAGTTGGGTTGGGGTGTGATGGGGTGTAGTATAGAGGTAGTTGGGTTGGGGTGTGATGGGGTGTAGTATAGAGGTGGATGGGTTGTGATGGGGTGTAGTATAGAGATAGTTGGGTTGGGGTGTGATTGGGTGTAGTATAGAGGTAGTTGGGTTGGGGTGTGATGGGGTGTAGTATAGAGCTAGTTGGTTTGGGGTGTGATGGGGTGTAGTATAGAGCTAGTTGGGTTGGGGTGTGATGGGGTGTAGTATAGAGGTAGTTGTAATGGGGTTTAGTATAGAGCTAGTTGGGTTGCGGTGTGATGGGGTGTAGTATAGAGCAAGTTGGGTTGGGGTGTAATGGGGTGTAGTATAGAGGTAGTTGGGTTGGGGTGTGATGGGGTGTAGTATAGAGGTAGTTGGGTTGGGGTGTGATGGGGTGTAGTATAGAGCTAGTTGTGATGGGGTGTAGTATAGAGGTAGTTTGGTTGGGGTGTGATGGGGTGTAGTATAGAGGTAGTTGGGTTGGGGTGTGATGGGGTGTAGTATAGAGCTAGTTGGGTTGGGGTGTGATGGGGTGTAGTATAGAGGTAGTTGTAATGGGGTTTAGTATAGAGCTAGTTGGGTTGCGGTGTGATGGGGTGTAGTATAGAGCAAGTTGGGTTGGGGTGTAATGGGGTGTAGTATAGAGGTAGTTGGGTTGGGGTGTGATGGGGTGTAGTATAGAGGTAGTTGGGTTGGGGTGTGATGGGGTGTAGTATAGAGCTAGTTGTGATGGGGTGTAGTATAGAGGTAGTTTGGTTGGGGTGTGATGGGGTGTAGTATAGAGGTAGTTGGGTTGGGGTGTGATGGGGTGTAGTATAGAGCTAGTTGGGGTGTGATGGGGTGTAGTATAGAGGTAGTTGGGTTGGGGTGTGATGTGGTGTAGTATAGAGGTAGTTGTATTGGGGTGTAGTATAGAACTATTTGGGTTGGGGTGTGATGGGGTGTAGTATAGAGGTAGTTGGGTTGGGGTGTGATGGGGTGTAGTATAGAGGTAGTTGTGATGGGGTGTAGTATAGAGGTAGTTGGGTTGGGATGTAGTATAGAGGTAGTTGTGATGGGGTGTAGTATAGAGGTAGTTGGGGTGTGTTGGGGTGTAGTATAGAGCTAGTTGTGCTGGGTTGTAGTATAGAGCTAGCTGGGTTGGGGTGTGATGGGGTGTAGTATAGAGCTAGGTGTGATGGGGTGTAGTATAGAGGTAGTTGTGATGGGGTGTAGAATAGAGGTAGTTGTGATGGGGTGTAGTATAGAGGTAGTTGTGATGGGGTGTAGTATAGAGGTAGTTGGGGTGTGATGGGGTGTAGTATAGAGCTAGTTGTGCTGGGGTGTAGTATAGAGGTAGTTGGGTTGGGGTGTGATGGGGTGTAGTATAGAGGTAGTTGGGTTGGGGTGTGATGGGGTGTAGTATAGAGGTAGTTGGGTTGCGGTGTGATGGGGTGTAGTATAGAGGTAGTTGTGATGGGGTGTAGTATAGAGGTAGTTGGGTTGGGGTGTGATGGGGTGTAGTATAGAGGTAGTTGGGTTGGGGTGTAGTATAGAGGTAGTTGGGTTGGGGTGTGATGGGGTGTAGTATAGAGGTAGTTGTGATGGGGTGTAGTATAGAGGTAGTTGGGTTGGGGTGTGATGGGGTGTAGTATAGAGGTAGTTGGGTTGGGGTGTGATGGGGTGTAGTATAGAGCTAGTTGGGTTGCGGTGTGATTGGGTGTAGTATAGAGCTAGTTGGGTTGGGGTGTGATAGGGGTGTAGTATAGAGCTAGTTGGGTTGGTGTGTGATGGGGTGTAGTATAGAGGTAGTTGGGTTGGGGTGTGATGTGGTGTAGTATAGAGGTAGTTGTATTGGGGTGTAGTATAGAACTATTTGGGTTGGGGTGTGATGGGGTGTAGTATAGAGGTAGTTGGGTTGGGGTGTGATGGGGTGTAGTATAGAGGTAGTTGGGTTGGGGTGTGATGGGGTGTAGTATAGAGCTAGTTGTGATGGGGTGTAGTATAGAGGTAGTTTGGTTGGGGTGTGATGGGGTGTAGTATAGAGGTAGTTGGGTTGGGGTGTGATGGGGTGTAGTATAAAGGTAGTTGGGTTGCGGTGTGATGGGGTGTAGTATAGAGCTAGTTGGGTTGGGGTGTGATGGGGTGTAGTATAGAGGTAGTTGTGATTGGGGTGTGATGGGGTGTAGTATAGAGGTAGTTGGGTTGGGGTGTGATGGGGTGTAGTATAGAGGTAGTTGGGTTGGGGTGTGATGGGGTGTAGTATAGAGTTGGATGGGTTGTGATGGGGTGTAGTATAGAGATAGTTGGGTTGGGGTGTGATTGGGTGTAGTATAGAGGTAGTTGGGTTGGGGTGTGATGGGGTGTAGTATAGAGCTAGTTGGTTTGGGGTGTGATGGGGTGTAGTATAGAGCTAGTTGGGTTGGGGTGTGATGGGGTGTAGTATAGAGGTAGTTGTAATGGGGTTTAGTATAGAGCTAGTTGGGTTGCGGTGTGATGGGGTGTAGTATAGAGCTAGTTGGGTTGGGGTGTAATGGGGTGTAGTATAGAGGTAGTTGGGTTGGGGTGTGATGGAGTGTAGTATAGAGGTAGTTGTGATGGGGTGTAGTATAGAGGTAGTTGTGATGGGGTGTAGTATAGAGGTAGTTGGGTTGGGGTGTGATGGGGTGTAGTATAGAGGTAGTTGTGATGGGGTGTGATGGGGTGTAGTATAGAGCTAGTTGGGTTGGGGTGTAATGGGGTGTAGTATAGAGGTAGTTGGGTTGGGGTGTGATGGGGTGTAGTATAGAGGTAGTTGGGTTGGGGTGTGATGGGGTGTAGTATAGAGCTAGTTGTGATGGGGTGTAGTATAGAGGTAGTTTGGTTGGGGTGTGATGGGGTGTAGTATAGAGGTAGTTGGGTTGGGGTGTGATGGGGTGTAGTATAAAGGTAGTTGGGTTGCGGTGTGATGGGGTGTAGTATAGAGCTAGTTGGGTTGGGGTGTGATGGGGTGTAGTATAGAGGTAGTTGTGATTGGGGTGTGATGGGGTGTAGTATAGAGGTAGTTGGGTTGGGGTGTGATGGGGTGTAGTATAGAGGTAGTTGGGTTGGGGTGTGATGGGGTGTAGTATAGAGGTGGATGGGTTGTGATGGGGTGTAGTATAGAGATAGTTGGGTTGGGGTGTGATTGGGTGTAGTATAGAGGTAGTTGGGTTGGGGTGTGATGGGGTGTAGTATAGAGCTAGTTGGTTTGGGGTGTGATGGGGTGTAGTATAGAGCTAGTTGGGTTGGGGTGTGATGGGGTGTAGTATAGAGGTAGTTGTAATGGGGTTTAGTATAGAGCTAGTTGGGTTGAGGTGTGATGGGGTGTAGTATAGAGCTAGTTGGGTTGGGGTGTAATGTGGTGTAGTATAGAGGTAGTTGGGTTGGGGTGTGATGGAGTGTAGTATAGAGGTAGTTGTGATGGGGTGTAGTATAGAGGTAGTTGTGATGGGGTGTAGTATAGAGGTAGTTGGGTTGGGGTGTGATGGGGTGTAGTATAGAGGTAGTTGTGATGGGGTGTAGTATAGAGCTAGGTGGGTTGGGGTGTGATGGGGTGTAGTATAGAGGTAGTTTTGATGGGGTGTAGTATAGAGCTAGTTGGGTTGAGGTGTGATGGGGTGTAGTATAGAGGTAGTTGGGTTGGGGTGTAGTATAGAGCTAGTTGTGCTGGGTTGTAGTATAGAGCTAGTTGGGTTGGGGTGTGATGGGGTGTAGTATAGCGCTAGGTGTGATGGTGTGTAGTATAGAGGTAGTTGTGATGGGGTGTAGTATAGAGGTAGTTGTGATGGGGTGTAGTATAGAGGTAGTTGTGCTGGGGTGTAGTATAGAGCTAGTTGGGTTGGGGTGTGATGGGGTGTAGTATAGAGCTAGTTGGGTTGGGGTGTGATGGGGTGTAGTATAGAGGTAGTTGTGATTGGTGTAGTATAGAGGTAGTTGTGATGGGGTGTAGTATAGAGGTAATTGTGATGGGGTGTAGTATAGAGGTAATTGTGATGGGGTGTAGTATAGAGGTAGTTGGGTTGGGGTGTGATGGGGTGTAGTATAGAGCTAGTTGGGTTGAGGTGTGATGGGGTGTAGTATAGAGCTAGTTGGGTTGGGGTGTGATGGGGTGTAGTATAGAGGTAGTTGTGAAGGGGTGTAGTATAGAGCTAGTTGGGTTGGGGTGTGATGGGGTGTAGTATAGATGTAGTTGTGATGGGGTGTGATGGGGTGTAGTATAGAGGTAGTTGGGTTGGGGTGTAGTATAGAGGTAGTTGTGATGGGGTGTGATGGGGTGTAGTATAGAGCTAGTTGTGATGGGGTGTAGTATAGAGCTAGTTGGGTTGGGGTGTGATGGGGTGTAGTATAGAGGTAGTTGTGATGGGGTGTAGTATAGAGCTAGTTGTGATGGGGTGTAGTATAGAGCAAGTTGGGTTGGGGTGTGATAGGGGTGTAGTATAGAGGTTGTTGGGTTGGGGTGTGATGGGGTGTAGTATAGAGGTAGTTGTGATGGGGTGTGTTGGGATGTAGTTTAGAGCTAGTTGGGTTGGGGTGTAATGGGGTGTAGTATAGAGGTAGTTGGGTTGGGGTGTGATGGGGTGTAGTATAGAGGTAGTTGGGTTGGGGTGTGATGGGGTGTAGTATAGAGGTAGTTGTGATGGGGTGTGATGGGGTGTAGTATAGAGGTAGTTGGGTTGGGGTGTGATGGGGTGTAGTATAGAGGTAGTTGTGATGGGGTGTGATGGGGTGTAGTATAGAGCTAGTTGTGATGGGGTGTAGTATAGAGGTAGTTGGGTTGAGGTGTGATGGGGTGTAGTATAGAGCTAGTTGTGATGGGGTGTAGTATAGAGCTAGTTGGGTTGGGGTGTGATGGGGTGTAGTATAGAGCTAGTTGTGATGGGGTGTAGTATAGAGCTAGTTGGTTTGGGGTGTGATGGGGTGTAGTATAGAGGTAGTTGGGTTGGGGTGTGATGGGGTGTAGTATAGAGGTAGTTGTGATGGGGTGTAGTATAGAGCTAGTTGTGATGGGGTGTAGTATAGAGCTAGTTGGGTTGGGGTGTGATGGGGTGGAGTATAGAGGTAGTTGTGATGGGGTGTAGTATAGAGCTAGTTGTGATGGGGTGTAATATAGAGCTAGTTGGGTTGGGGTGTGATGAGGTGTAGTATAGAGCTAGTTGTGATGGGGTGTAGTATAGAGCTAGTTGGGTTGGGGTGTGATGGGGTGTCGTATAGAGGTAGTTGGGTTGGGGTGTGATGGGGTGGAGTATAGAAGTAGTTGGGTTGGGGTGTGATGGGGTGTAGTATAGAGGTAGTTGTGATTGGGTGTAGTATAGAGGTAGTTGTGATGGGGTGTAGTATAGAGGTAATTGTGATGGGGTGTAGTATAGAGGTAATTGTGATGGGGTGTAGTATAGAGGTAGTTGGGTTGGGGTGTAATGGGGTGTAGTATAGAGCTAGTTGGGTTGGGGCGTGATGGGGTGTAGTATAGAGGTAATTGTGATGGGGTGTAGTATAGAGGTAGTTGGGTTGGGGTGTGATGGGGTGTAGTATAGAGCTAGTTGGGTTGAGGTGTGATGGGGTGTAGTATAGAGCTAGTTGGGTTGGGGTGTGATGGGGTGTAGTATAGAGGTAGTTGTGAAGGGGTGTAGTATAGAGCTAGTTGGGTTGGGGTGTGATGGGGTGTAGTATAGATGTAGTTGTGATTGGGTGTGATGGGGTGTAGTATAGAGGTAGTTGGGTTGGGGTGTAGTATAGAGGTAGTTGTGATGGGGTGTGATGGGGTGTAGTATAGAGCTAGTTGTGATGGGGTGTAGTATAGAGCTAGTTGGGTTGGGGTGTGATGGGGTGTAGTATAGAGGTAGTTGTGATGGGGTGTAGTATAGAGCTAGTTGTGATGGGGTGTAGTATAGAGCAAGTTGGGTTGGGGTGTGATAGGGGTGTAGTATAGAGGTTGTTGGGTTGGGGTGTGATGGGGTGTAGTATAGAGGTAGTTGTGATGGGGTGTGTTGGGATGTAGTTTAGAGCTAGTTGGGTTGGGGTGTAATGGGGTGTAGTATAGAGGTAGTTGGGTTGGGGTGTGATGGGGTGTAGTATAGAGGTAGTTGGGTTGGGGTGTGATGGGGTGTAGTATAGAGGTAGTTGTGATGGGGTGTGATGGGGTGTAGTATAGAGGTAGTTGGGTTGGGGTGTGATGGGGTGTAGTATAGAGGTAGTTGTGATGGGGTGTGATGGGGTGTAGTATAGAGCTAGTTGTGATGGGGTGTAGTATAGAGGTAGTTGGGTTGAGGTGTGATGGGGTGTAGTATAGAGCTAGTTGTGATGGGGTGTAGTATAGAGCTAGTTGGGTTGGGGTGTGATGGGGTGTAGTATAGAGCTAGTTGTGATGGGGTGTAGTATAGAGCTAGTTGGTTTGGGGTGTGATGGGGTGTAGTATAGAGGTAGTTGGGTTGGGGTGTGATGGGGTGTAGTATAGAGGTAGTTGTGATGGGGTGTGGTATAGAGCTAGTTGTGATGGGGTGTAGTATAGAGCTAGTTGGGTTGGGGTGTGATGGGGTGGAGTATAGAGGTAGTTGTGATGGGGTGTAGTATAGAGCTAGTTGTGATGGGGTGTAATATAGAGCTAGTTGGGTTGGGGTGTGATGAGGTGTAGTATAGAGCTAGTTGTGATGGGGTGTAGTATAGAGCTAGTTGGGTTGGGGTGTGATGGGGTGTCGTATAGAGGTAGTTGGGTTGGGGTGTGATGGGGTGGAGTATAGAAGTAGTTGGGTTGGGGTGTGATGGGGTGTAGTATAGAGGTAGTTGTGATTGGGTGTAGTATAGAGGTAGTTGTGATGGGGTGTAGTATAGAGGTAATTGTGATGGGGTGTAGTATAGAGGTAATTGTGATGGGGTGTAGTATAGAGGTAGTTGGGTTGGGGTGTAATGGGGTGTAGTATAGAGCTAGTTGGGTTGGGGCGTGATGGGGTGTAGTATAGAGGTAGTTGTGATGGGGTGTAGTATAGAGCTAATTGTGATGGGGTGTAGTATAAAGGTAATTGTGATGGGGTGTAGTATAGAGGTAGTTGGGTTGGGGTGTGATGGGGTGTAGTATAGAGGTAGTTGGGTTGGGGTGTAGTATAGAGCTAGTTGGGTTGGGGTGTGATGGGGTGTAGTATAGAGGTAGTTGAGTTGGGGTGTCATGGGGTGTAGTATAGAGGTAGTTCGGTTGGGGTGTGATGGGGTGTAGTATAGAGGTAGTTGTGATGGGGTGTAGTATAGAGCTAGTTGGGTTGAGGTGTGATGGGGTGTAGTATAGAGGTAGTTGGGTTGGGGTGTGATGGGGTGTAGTATAGAGGTATTTGGGTTGGGGTGTGATGGGTTGTAGTATAGAGGTGGATGGGTTGTGATGGGGTGTAGTATAGAGCTAGTTGGGTTGGGGTGTAATGGGGTGTAGTATAGAGGTAGTTGGGTTGGGGTGTGATGGGGTGTAGTAATAGAGGTAGTTGTGATGGGGTGTAGTATAGAGGTAGTTGTGATGGGGTGTAGTATAGAGGTAATTGGGTTGGGGTGTGATGGGGTGTAGTATAGAGGTAGTTGTGATGGGGTGTAGTATAGAGCTAGTTGGGTTGGGGTGTGATGGGGTGTAGTATAGAGCTAGTTGGGTTGAGGTGTGATAGGGTGTAGTATAGAGGTAGTTGGGTTGGGGTGTAGTATAGAGGTAGTTGTGATGGGGTGTAGTATAGAGGTAGTTGGGTTGGGGTGTGATGGGGTGTAGTATAGAGGTAGTTGTGATGGGGTGTAGTATAGAGCTAGTTGGGTTGAGGTGTGATGAGGTGTAGTATAGAGCTAGTTGGGTTGGGGTGTAGTATAGAGGTAGTTGTGATGGGGTGTAGTACAGAGCTATTCCGGTTGGGGTGTGATGGGGTGTAGTATAGAGGTAGTTGTGATGGGGTGTAGTATAGAGCTAGTTGGGTTGAGGTGTGATGGGGTGTAGTATAGAGGTAGTTGGGTTGGGGTGTAGTATAGAGGTAGTTGGGGTGTGTTGGGGTGTAGTATAGAGCTAGTTGGGTTGGGGTGTGATGGGGTGTAGTATAGAGGTAGTTGTGATTGGGGTGTGATGGGGTGTAGTATAGAGGTAGTTGGGTTGGGGTGTGATGGGGTGTAGTATAGAGGTAGTTGGGTTGGGGTGTGATGGGGTGTAGTATAGAGGTGGATGGGTTGTGATGGGGTGTAGTATAGAGATAGTTGGGTTGGGGTGTGATTGGGTGTAGTATAGAGGTAGTTGGGTTGGGGTGTGATGGGGTGTAGTATAGAGCTAGTTGGTTTGGGGTGTGATGGGGTGTAGTATAGAGCTAGTTGGGTTGGGGTGTGATGGGGTGTAGTATAGAGGTAGTTGTAATGGGGTTTAGTATAGAGCTAGTTGGGTTGCGGTGTGATGGGGTGTAGTATAGAGCTAGTTTGGTTGGGGTGTAATGTGGTGTAGTATAGAGGTAGTTGGGTTGGGGTGTGATGGAGTGTAGTATAGAGGTAGTTGTGATGGGGTGTAGTATAGAGGTAGTTGTGATGGGGTGTAGTATAGAGGTTGTTGGGTTGGGGTGTGATGGGGTGTAGTATAGAGGTAGTTGTGATGGGGTGTAGTATAGAGCTAGGTGGGTTGGGGTGTGATGGGGTGTAGTATAGAGGTAGTTTTGATGGGGTATAGTATAGAGCTAGTTGGGTTGAGGTGTGATGGGGTGTAGTATAGAGGTAGTTGGGTTGGGGTGTAGTATAGAGCTAGTTGTGCTGGGTTGTAGTATAGAGGTAGTTGTGATGGGGTGTAGTATAGAGGTAGTTGTGCTGGGGTGTAGTATAGAGCTAGTTGGGTTGGGGTGTGATGGGGTGTAGTATAGAGGTAGTTGTGATGGGGTGTGTTGGGATGTAGTTTAGAGCTAGTTGGGTTGGGGTGTAATGGGGTGTAGTATAGAGCTAGTTGGGTTGGGGTGTGATGGGGTGTAGTATAGCGCTAGGTGTGATGGGGTGTAGTATAGAGGTAGTTGTGATGGGGTGTAGTATAGAGGTAGTTGTGATGGGGTGTAGTATAGAGGTAGTTGTGCTAGGGTGTAGTATAGAGCTAGTTGGGTTGGGGTGTGATGGGGTGTAGTATAGAGCTAGTTGGGTTGGGGTGTGATGGGGTGTAGTATAGAGGTAGTTGTGATTGGTGTAGTATAGAGGTAGTTGTGATGGGGTGTAGTATAGAGGTAATTGTGATGGGGTGTAGTATAGAGGTAATTGTGATGGGGTGTAGTATAGAGGTAGTTGGGTTGGGGTGTGATGGGGTGTAGTATAGAGCTAGTTGGGTTGAGGTGTGATGGGGTGTAGTATAGAGCTAGTTGGGTTGGGGTGTGATGGGGTGTAGTATAGAGGTAGTTGTGATGGGGTGTAGTATAGAGCTAGTTGGGTTGGGGTGTGATGGGGTGTAGTATAGAGGTAGTTGTGATGGGGTGTGATGGGGTGTAGTATAGAGGTAGTTGGGTTGGGGTGTAGTATAGAGGTAGTTGTGATGGGGTGTGTTGGGATGTAGTTTAGAGCTAGTTGGGTTGGGGTGTAATGGGGTGTAGTATAGAGGTAGTTGGGTTGGGGTGTGATGGGGTGTAGTATAGAGGTAGTTGGGTTGGGGTGTGATGGGGTGTAGTATAGAGGTAGTTGTGATGGGGTGTGATGGGGTGTAGTATAGAGGTAGTTGTGATGGGGTGTGATGGGGTGTAGTATAGAGCTAGTTGGGTTGGGGTGTGATGGGGTGTAGTATAGAGCTAGTTGTGATGGGGTGTAGTATAGAGCTAGTTGGTTTGGGGTGTGATGGGGTGTAGTATAGAGCTAGTTGGGTTGGGGTGTGATGGGGTGGAGTATAGAGGTAGTTGTGATGGGGTGTAGTATAGAGCTAGTTGTGATGGGGTGTAACATAGAGCTAGTTGGGTTGGGGTGTGATGAGGTGGAGTATAGAGGTAGTTGTGATGGGGTGTAGTATAGAGGTAGTTGGGTTGGGGTGTGATGGGGTGTAGTATAGAGCTAGTTGTGATGGGGTGTAGTATAGAGCTAGTTGGGTTGGGGTGTGATGGGGTGTCGTATAGAGGTAGTTGGGTTGGGGTGTGATGGGGTGGAGTATAGAAGTAGTTGGGTTGGGGTGTGATGGGGTGTAGTATAGAGGTAGTTGTGATTGGGTGTAGTATAGAGGTAGTTGTGATGGGGTGTAGTATAGAGGTAATTGTGATGGGGTGTAGTATAGAGGTAATTGTGATGGGGTGTAGTATAGAGGTAGTTGGGTTGGGGTGTAATGGGGTGTAGTATAGAGCTAGTTGGGTTGGGGTGTGATGGGGTGTAGTATAGAGGTAGTTGTGATGGGGTGTAGTATAGAGCTAATTGTGATGGGGTGTAGTATAGAGGTAATTGTGATGGGGTGTAGTATAGAGGTAGTTGGGTTGGGGTGTGATGGGGTGTAGTATAGAGGTAGTTGGGTTGGGGTGTAGTATAGAGCTAGTTGAGTTGGGGTGTGATGGGGTGTAGTATAGAGGTAGTTGAGTTGGGGTGTCATGGGGTGTAGTATAGAGGTAGTTCGGTTGGGGTGTGATGGGGTGTAGTATAGAGGTAGTTGTGATGGGGTGTAGTATAGAGCTAGTTGGGTTGGGGTGTGATGGGGTGTAGTATAGAGGTATTTGGGTTGGGGTGTGATGGGTTGTAGTATAGAGGTGGATGGGTTGTGATGGGGTGTAGTATAGAGCTGGTTGGGTTGGGGTGTAATGGGGTGTAGTATAGAGATAGTTGGGTTGGGGTGTGATGGGGTGTAGTAATAGAGGTAGTTGTGATGGGGTGTAGTATAGAGGTAGTTGTGATGGGGTGTAGTATAGAGGTAGTTGGGTTGGGGTATGATGGGGTGTAGTATAGAGGTAGTTGTGATGGGGTGTAGTATAGAGCTAGTTGGGTTGGGGTGTGATGGGGTGTAGTATAGAGCTAGTTGGGTTGAGGTGTGATGGGGTGTAGTATAGAGGTAGTTGGGTTGGGGTGTAGTATAGAGGTAGTTGTGATGGGGTGTAGTATAGAGGTAGTTGGGTTGGGGTGTGATGGGGTGTAGTATAGAGGTAGTTGTGATGGGGTGTAGTATAGAGCTAGTTGGGTTGAGGTGTGA
The DNA here is from genome assembly GCF_029448725.1 of Salvelinus fontinalis. NCBI lineage: Eukaryota > Metazoa > Chordata > Actinopteri > Salmoniformes > Salmonidae > Salvelinus > Salvelinus fontinalis. Next base: position 33,877,325 of record NC_074672.1, on the reverse strand, counting down.
TGAGGTGTAGTATAGAGCTAGTTGGGTTGGGGTGTAGTATAGAGGTAGTTGTGATGGGGTGTAGTACAGAGCTATTCCGGTTGGGGTGTGATGGGGTGTAGTATAGAGGTAGTTGTGATGGGGTGTAGTATAGAGCTAGTTGGGTTGAGGTGTGATGGGGTGTAGTATAGAGGTAGTTGGGTTGGGGTGTAGTATAGAGGTAGTTGGGGTGTGTTGGGGTGTAGTATAGAGCTAGTTGTGCTGGGGTGTAGTATAGAGCTAGTTGGGTTGGGGTGTGATGGGCTGTAGTATAGAGCTAGTCGGGTTGGGGTGTGATGGGGTGTAGTATAGAGGTAGTTGTGATGGGGTGTAGTATAGAGGTAGTTGTGATGGGGTGTAGTATAGAGGTAGTTGTGATGGGGTGTAGTATAGAGGTAGTTGGGGTGTGATGGGGTGTAGTATAGAGCTAGTTGTGCTGGGGTGTAGTATAGAGCTAGTTGGGTTGGGGTGTGATGGGGTGTAGTATAGAGGTAGTTGGGTTGGGGTGTGATGGGGTGTAGTATAGAGGTAGTTGTGATTGGGTGTAGTATAGAGGTAGTTGTGATGGGGTGTAGTATAGAGGTAATTGTGATGGGGTGTAGTATAGAGGTAATTGTGATGGGGTGTAGTATAGAGGTAATTGTGATGGGGTGTAGTATAGAGGTAGTTGAGATGGGGTGTAGTATAGAGCTAATTGGGTTGGGGTGTGATGGGGTGCAGTATACAGGTAGTTGTGATGGGGTGTAGTATAGAGCTAGTTGTGATGGGGTGTAGTATAGAGGTAGTTGGGTTGGGGTGTAGTATAGAGGTAGTTGTGATGGGGTGTGATGGGGTGTAGTATAGAGCTAGTTGTGATGGGGTGTAGTATAGAGCTAGTTGGGTTGGGGTGTGATGGGGTGTAGTATACAGGTAGTTGTGATGGGGTGTAGTATAGAGCTAGTTGTGATGGGGTGTAGTATAGAGCTAGTTGTGTTGGGGTGTGATATGGGTGTAGTATAGAGCTAGTTGGGTTGGGGTGTGATGGGGTGTAGTATAGAGGTAGTTGTGATGGGGTGAGATGGGATGTAGTTTAGAGCTAGTTGGGTTGGGGTGTAATGGGGTGTAGTATAGAGGTAGTTGGGTTGGGGTGTGATGGGGTGTAGTATAGAGGTAGTTGTGATGGGGTGTAGTATAGAGGTAGTTGGGTTGGGGTGTGATGGGGTGTAGTATAGAGGTAGTTGTGATGGGGTGTAGTATAGAGATAGTTGTGATGGGGTGTAGTATAGAGGTAGTTGGGTTGAGGTGTGATGGGGTGTAGTATAGAGCTAGTTGTGATGGGGTGTAGTATAGAGCTAGTTGGGTTGGGGTGTGATGGGTTGTAGTATAGAGCTAGTTGTGATGGGGTGTAGTATAGAGCTTGTTGGGTTGGGGTGTGATGGGGTGTAGTATAGAGGTAGTTGTGATGGGGTGTAGTATAGAGCTAGTTGTGATGGGGTGGAGTATAGAGCTAGTTGGGTTGGGGTGTGATGGGGTGGAGTATAGAGGTAGTTGTGATGGGGTGTAGTAAAGAGCTAGTTGTGATGGGGTGGAGTATAGAGCTAGTTGGGTTGGGGTGTGATGGGGTGGAGTATAGAGGTAGTTGTGATGGGGTGTAGTATAGAGGTAGTTGTGATGGGGTGTAGTATAGAGCTAGTTGGGTTGGGGTGTGATGGGGTGGAGTATAGAGGTAGTTGTGATGGGGTGTAGTATAGAGCTAGTTGTGATGGGGTGGAGTATAGAGCTAGTTGGGTTGGGGTGTGATGGGGTGGAGTATAGAGGTAGTTGTGATGGGGTGTAGTATAGAGGTAGTTGGGTTGGGGTGTGATGGGGTGTAGTATAGAGCTAGTTGTGATGGGGTGTAGTATAGAGCTAGTTGGGTTGGGGTGTGATGGGGTGTCGTATAGAGGTAGTTGGGTTGGGGTGTGATGGGGTGGAGTGTAGAAGTAGTTGGGTTGGGGTGTGATGGGGTGTAGTATAGAGGTAGTTGTGATGGGGTGTAGTATAGAGGTAATTGTGATGGGGTGTAGTATAGAGGTAATTGTGATGGGGTGTAGTATAGAGGTAGTTGGGTTGGGGTGTGATGGGGTGTAGTATAGAGCTAGTTGGGTTGGGGTGTGATGGGGTGTAGTATAGAGGTAGTTGTGATTGGGTGTAGTATAGAGGTAATTGTGATGGGGTGTAGTATAGAGGTAGTTGGGTTGGGGTGTGATGCGGTGTAGTATAGAGGTAGTTGGGTTGGGGTGTAGTATAGAGGTAGTTGGGTTGGGGTGTGATGGGGTGTAGTATAGAGGTAGTTGAGTTGGGGTGTCATGGGGTGTAGTATAGAGGTAGTTCGGTTGGGGTGTGATGGGGTGTAGTATAGAGGTAGTTGTGATGGGGTGTAGTATAGAGCTAGTTGGGTTGAGTTGTGATGGGGTGTAGTATAGAGGTAGTTGGGTTGGGGTGTGATGGGGTGTAGTATAGAGGTAGTTGGGTTGGGGTGTGATGGGGTGTAGTATAGAGGTGGATGGGTTGTGATGGGGTGTAGTATAGAGCTAGTTGGGTTGGGGTGTGATGGGGTGTAGTATAGAGGTAGTTGTGATGGGGTGTAGTATAGAGGTAGTTGTGATGGGGTGTAGTATAGAGGTAGTTGTGATGGGGTGTAGTATAGAGGTAGTTGGGTTGGGGTATGATGGGGTGTAGTATAGAGGTAGTTGTGATGGGGTGTAGTATAGAGCTAGTTGGGTTGGGGTGTGATGGGGTGTAGTGTAGAGGTAGTTGTGATGGGGTGTAGAATAGAGCTAGTTGGGTTGAGGTGTGATGGGGTGTAGTATAGAGGTAGTTGGGGTGTGATGGGGTGTAGTATAGAGCTAGTTGTGCTGGGGTGTAGTATAGAGCTAGTTGGGTTGGGGTGTGATGGGGTGTAGTATAGAGCTAGTTGGGTTGGGGTGTGATGGGGTGTAGTATAGAGGTAGTTGTGATGGGGTGTAGTATAGAGGTAGTTGTGATGGGGTGTAGTATAGAGGTAGTTGTGATGGGGTGTAGTATAGAGGTAGTTGGGTTGGGGTGTGATGGGGTGTAGTATAGAGCTAGCTGGGTTGGGGTGTGATGGGGTGTAGTATAGAGGTAGTTGGGTCGGGGTGTGATGTGGTGTAGTATAGAGGTAGTTGTATTGGGGTGTAGTATAGAACTATTTGGGTTGGGGTGTGATGGGGTGTAGTATAGAGGTAGTTGGGTTGGGGTGTGATGGGGTGTAGTATAGAGGTAGTTGTGATGGGGTGTAGTATAGAGGTAGTTGGGGTGTGATGGGGTGTAGTATAGAGGTAGTTGGGTTGGGGTGTGATGGGGTGTAGTATAGAGCTAGTTGGGTTGCGGTGTGATTGGGTGTAGTATAGAGCTAGTTGGGTTGGGGTGTGATAGGGGTGTAGTATAGAGCTACTTGGGTTGGGGTGTGATGGGGTGTAGAATAGAGGTAGTTGGGTTGGGGTGTGATGTGGTGTAGTATAGAGGTAGTTGTATTGGGGTGTAGTATAGAACTATTTGGGTTGGGGTGTGATGGGGTGTAGTATGGAGGTAGTTGGGTTGGGGTGTGATGGGGTGTAGTATAGAGGTAGTTGGGTTGGGGTGTGATGGGGTGTAGTATAGAGGTAGTTGTGATGGGGTGGAGTATAGAGGTAGTTGGGTTGGGGTGTGATGGGGTGTAGTATAGAGGTAGTTGGGTTGGGGTGTGATGGGGTGTAGTATAGAGCTAGTTGTGATGGGGTGTAGTATAGAGGTAGTTGGGTTGGGGTGTGATGGGGTGTAGTATAGAGGTAGTTGGGTTGGGGTGTGATGGGGTGTAGTATAGAGGTAGTTGTGATGGGGTGTAGTATAGAGGTAGTTGGGTTGGGGTGTGATGGGGTGTAGTATAGAGGTAGTTGTGATGGGGTGTAGTATAGAGATAGTTGTGATGGGGTGTAGTATAGAGGTAGTTGGGTTGAGGTGTGATGGGGTGTAGTATAGAGCTAGTTGTGATGGGGTGTAGTATAAAGCTAGTTGGGTTGGGGTGTGATGGGTTGTAGTATAGAGCTAGTTGTAATGGGGTGTAGTATAGAGCTTGTTGGGTTGGGGTGTGATGGGGTGTAGTATAGAGGTAGTTGTGATGGGGTGTAGTATAGAGCTAGTTGTGATGGGGTGGAGTATAGAGCTAGTTGGGTTGGGGTGTGATGGGGTGGAGTATAGAGGTAGTTGTGATGGGGTGTAGTATAGAGCTAGTTGTGATGGGGTGGAGTATAGAGCTAGTTGGGTTGGGGTGTGATGGGGTGGAGTATAGAGGTAGTTGTGATGGGGTGTAGTATAGAGGTAGTTGTGATGGGGTGTAGTATAGAGCTAGTTGGGTTGGGGTGTGATGGGGTGGAGTATAGAGGTAGTTGTGATGGGGTGTAGTATAGAGCTAGTTGTGATGGGGTGGAGTATAGAGCTAGTTGGGTTGGGGTGTGATGGGGTGGAGTATAGAGGTAGTTGTGATGGGGTGTAGTATAGAGGTAGTTGGGTTGGGGTGTGATGGGGTGTAGTATAGAGCTAGTTGTGATGGGGTGTAGTATAGAGCTAGTTGGGTTGGGGTGTGATGGGGTGTCGTATAGAGGTAGTTGGGTTGGGGTGTGATGGGGTGGAGTGTAGAAGTAGTTGGGTTGGGGTGTGATGGGGTGTAGTATAGAGGTAGTTGTGATGGGGTGTAGTATAGAGGTAGTTGTGATTGGGTGTAGTATAGAGGTAATTGTGATGGGGTGTAGTATAGAGGTAGTTGGGTTGGGGTGTGATGCGGTGTAGTATAGAGGTAGTTGGGTTGGGGAGTAGTATAGAGGTAGTTGGGTTGGGGTGTGATGGGGTGTAGTATAGAGGTAGTTGAGTTGGGGTGTCATGGGGTGTAGTATAGAGGTAGTTCGGTTGGGGTGTGATGGAGTGTAGTATAGAGGTAGTTGTGATGGGGTGTAGTATAGAGCTAGTTGGGTTGAGTTGTGATGGGGTGTAGTATAGAGGTAGTTGGGTTGGGGTGTGATGGGGTGTAGTATAGAGGTAGTTGGGTTGGGGTGTGATGGGGTGTAGTATAGAGGTGGATGGGTTGTGATGGGGTGTAGTATAGAGCTAGTTGGGTTGGGGTGTGATGGGGTGTAGTATAGAGGTAGTTGTGATGGGGTGTAGTATAGAGGTAGTTGTGATGGGGTGTAGTATAGAGGTAGTTGTGATGGGGTGTAGTATAGAGGTAGTTGGGTTGGGGTATGATGGGGTGTAGTATAGAGGTAGTTGTGATGGGGTGTAGTATAGAGCTAGTTGGGTTGGGGTGTGATGGGGTGTAGTGTAGAGGTAGTTGTGATGGGGTGTAGTATAGAGCTAGTTGGGTTGAGGTGTGATGGGGTGTAGTATAGAGGTAGTTGGGTTGGGGTGTAGTATAGAGGTAGTTGTGATGGGGTGTAGTATAGAGGTAGTTGGGGTGTGATGGGGTGTAGTATAGAGCTAGTTGTGCTGGGGTGTAGTATAGAGCTAGTTGGGTTGGGGTGTGATGGGGTGTATTATAGAGCTAGTTGGGTTGGGGTGTGATGGGGTGTAGTATAGAGGTAGTTGTGATGGGGTGTAGTATAGAGGTAGTTGTGATGGGGTGTAGTATAGAGGTAGTTGTGATGGGGTGTAGTATAGAGGTAGTTGGGTTGGGGTGTGATGGGGTGTAGTATAGAGCTAGCTGGGTTGGGGTGTGATGGGGTGTAGTATAGAGGTAGTTGGGTTGGGGTGTGATGTGGTGTAGTATAGAGGTAGTTGTATTGGGGTGTAGTATAGAACTATTTGGGTTGGGGTGTGATGGGGTGTAGTATAGAGGTAGTTGGGTTGGGGTGTGATGGGGTGTAGTATAGAGGTAGTTGTGATGGGGTGTAGTATAGAGGTAGTTGGGGTGTGATGGGGTGTAGTATAGAGGTAGTTGGGTTGGGGTGTGATGGGGTGTAGTATAGAGCTAGTTGGGTTGCGGTGTGATTGGGTGTAGTATAGAGCTAGTTGGGTTGGGGTGTGATAGGGGTGTAGTATAGAGCTACTTGGGTTGGGGTGTGATGGGGTGTAGAATAGAGGTAGTTGGGTTGGGGTGTGATGTGGTGTAGTATAGAGGTAGTTGTATTGGGGTGTAGTATAGAACTATTTGGGTTGGGGTGTGATGGGGTGTAGTATAGAGGTAGTTGGGTTGGGGTGTGATGGGGTGTAGTATAGAGGTAGTTGGGTTGGGGTGTGATGGGGTGTAGTATAGAGGTAGTTGTGATGGGGTGGAGTATAGAGGTAGTTGGGTTGGGGTGTGATGGGGTGTAGTATAGAGGTAGTTGGGTTGGGGTGTGATGGGGTGTAGTATAGAGCTAGTTGTGATGGGGTGTAGTATAGAGGTAGTTGGGTTGGGGTGTGATGGGGTGTAGTATAGAGGTAGTTGGGTTGGGGTGTGATGGGGTGTAGTATAGAGGTAGTTGGGTTGCGGTGTGATGGGGTGTAGTATAGAGCTAGTTGGGGTGTGATGGGGTGTAGTATAGAGGTAGTTGTCATTGGGGTGTGATGGGGTGTAGTATAGAGGTAGTTGGGTTGGGGTGTGATGGGGTGTAGTATAGAGGTAGTTGGGTTGGGGTGTGATGGGGTGTAGTATAGAGGTGGATGGGTTGTGATGGGGTGTAGTATAGAGATAGTTGGGTTGGGGTGTGATTGGGTGTAGTATAGAGGTAGTTGGGTTGGGGTGTGATGTGGTGTAGTATAGAGGTAGTTGGTTTGGGGTGTGATGGGGTGTAGTATAGAGGTAGTTGGGTTGGGGTGTGATGGGGTGTAGTATAGAGCTAGTTGGTTTGGGGTGTGATGGGGTGTAGTATAGAGCTAGTTGGGTTGGGGTGTGATGGGGTGTAGTATAGAGGTAGTTGTGATGGGGTTTAGTATAGAGCTAGTTGGGTTGCGGTGTGATGGGGTGTAGTATAGAGGTAGTTGGGTTGGGGTGTGATGGGGTGTAGTATAGAGGTAGTTGGGTTGGGGTGTGATGGGGTGTAGTATAGAGCTAGTTGTGATGGGGTGTAGTATAGAGGTAGTTGTGATGGGGTGTGATGGGGTGTAGTATAGAGCTAGTTGGGTTGAGGTGTGATGGGGTGTAGTATAGAGGTAGTTGGGTTGGGGTGTGATGGGGTGTAGTATAGAGGTAGTTGGGTTGGGGTGTGATGGGGTGTAGTATAGAGGTGGATGGGTTGTGATGGGGTGTAGTATAGAGCTAGTTGGGTTGGGGTGTAATGGGGTGTAGTATAGAGGTAGTTGGGTTGGGGTGTGATGGGGTGTAGTATAGAGGTAGTTGTGATGGGGTGTAGTATAGAGGTAGTTGGGTTGGGGTGTGATGGGGTGTAGTATAGAGGTAGTTGTGATGGGGTGTAGTATAGAGCTAGTTGGGTTGGGGTGTGATGGGGTGTAGTATAGAGGTAGTTGTGATGGAGTGTAGTATAGAGCTAGTTGGGTTGAGGTGTGATGGGGTGTAGTATAGAGGTAGTTGGGTTGGGGTGTAGTATAGAGGTAGTTGTGATGGGGTGTAGTATAGAGGTAGTTGGGGTGTGTTGGGGTGTAGTATAGAGCTAGTTGTGCTGGGGTGTAGTATAGAGCTAGTTGGGTTGGGGTGTGATGGGGTGTAGTATAGAGCTAGTTGGGTTGGGGTGTGATGGGGTGTAGTATAGAGGTAGTTGTGATGGGGTGTAGTATAGAGGTAGTTGTGATGGGGTGTAGTATAGAGGTAGTTGTGATGGGGTGTAGTATAGAGGTAGTTGGGTTGGGGTGTGATGGGGTGTAGTATAGAGGTAGTTGGGTTGCGGTGTGATGGGGTGTAGTATAGAGCTAGTTGGGTTGGGGTGTGATGGGGTGTAGTATAGAGGTAGTTGTGATTGGGGTGTGATGGGGTGTAGTATAGAGGTAGTTGGGTTGGGGTGTGATGGGGTGTAGTATAGAGGTGGATGGGTTGTGATGGGGTGTAGTATAGAGATAGTTGGGTTGGGGTGTGATTGGGTGTAGTATAGAGGTAGTTGGGTTGGGGTGTGATGTGGTGTAGTATAGAGGTAGTTGGTTTGGGGTGTGATGGGGTGTAGTATAGAGGTAGTTGGGTTGGGGTGTGATGGGGTGTAGTATAGAGCTAGTTGTTTTGGGGTGTGATGGGGTGTAGTATAGAGCTAGTTGGGTTGGGGTGTGATGGGGTGTAGTATAGAGGTAGTTGTGATGGGGTTTAGTATAGAGCTAGTTGGGTTGCGGTGTGATGGGGTGTAGTATAGAGGTAGTTGGGTTGGGGTGTGATGGGGTGTAGTATAGAGGTAGTTGGGTTGGGGTGTGATGGGTGTAGTATAGAGCTAGTTGTGATGGGGTGTAGTATAGAGGTAGTTGTGATGGGGTGTCGTATAGAGCTAGTTGTGATGGGGTGTAGTATAGAGCTAGTTTGGTTGAGGTGTGATGGGGTGTAGTATAGAGGTAGTTGGGTTGGGGTGTGATGGGGTGTAGTATAGAGGTAGTTGGGTTGGGGTGTGATGGGGTGTAGTATAGAGGTGGATGGGTTGTGATGGGGTGTAGTATAGAGCTAGTTGGGTTGGGGTGTAATGGGGTGTAGTATAGAGGTAGTTGGGTTGGGGTGTGATGGGCTGTAGTATAGAGGTAGTTGTGATGGGGTGTAGTATAGAGGTAGTTGTGATGGGGTGTAGTATAGAGGTAGTTGGGTTGGGGTGTGATGGGGTGTAGTATAGAGGTAGTTGTGATGGGGTGTAGTATAGAGCTAGTTGGGTTGAGGTGTGATGGGGTGTAGTATAGAGCTAGTTGGGTTGGGGTGTGATGGGGTGTAGTATAGAGCTAGTTGGGTTGGGGTGTGATGGGGTGTAGTATAGAGGAAGTTGTGATGGGGTGTAGTATAGAGGTAGTTGTGATGGGGTGTAGTATAGAGGTAGTTGGGGTGTGATGGGGTGTAGTATAGAGCTAGTTGTGCTGGGGTGTAGTATAGAGCTAGTTGGGTTGGGGTGTGATGGGGTGTAGTATAGAGCTAGTTGGGTTGGGGTGTGATGGGGTGTAGTATAGAGGTAGTTGTGATTGGGTGTAGTATAGAGGTAGTTGTGATGGGGTGTAGTATAGAGGTAATTGTGATGGGGTGTAGTATAGAGGTAGTTGTGATGGGGTGTAGTATAGAGGTAATTGTGTTGGGGTGTAGTATAGAGGTAATTGTGATGGGGTGTAGTATAGAGGTAGTTGGGTTGGGGTGTGATGGGGTGTAGTATAGAGCTAGTTGGGTTGGGGTGTGATGGGGTGTAGTATAGAGGTAGTTGTGATGGGGTGTGATGGGGTGTAGTATAGAGGTAGTTGGGTTGGGGTGTAGTATAGAGGTAGTTGTGATGGGGTGTAGTATAGAGCTAGTTGTGATGGGGTGTAGTATAGAGCTAGTTGGGTTGGGGTGTGATGGGGTGTAGTATAGAAATAGTTGTGATGGGGTGTAGTATAGAGCTAGTTGTGATGGGGTGTAGTATAGAGATAGTTGGGTTGGGGTGTGATAGGGGTGTAGTATAGAGCTAGTTGGGTTGGGGTGTGATGGGGTGTAGTATAGAGGTAGTTGTGATGGGTTGTGATGGGATGTAGTTTAGAGCTAGTTGGGTTGGGGTGTAATGGGGTGTAGTATAGAGGTAGTTGGGTTGGGGTGTGATGGGGTGTAGTATAGAGGTAGTTGTGATGGGGTGTACTATAGAGGTAGTTGGGTTGGGGTGTGATGGGGTGTAGTATAGAGGTAGTTGTGATGGGGTGTGATGGGGTGTAGTATAGAGCTAGTTGTGATGGGGTGTAGTATAGAGGTAGTTGGGTTGAGGTGTGATGGGGTGTAGTATAGAGCTAGTTGTGATGGGGTGTAGTATAGAGCTTGTTGGGTTGGGGTGTGATGGGGTGTAGTATAGAGCTAGTTGTGATGGGGTGTAGTATAGAGCTAGTTGGGTTGGGGTGTGATGGGGTGCAGTATAGAGGTAGTTGGGTTGGGGTGTGATGGGGTGTAGTATAGAGGTAGTTGTGATGGGGTGTAGTATAGAGCTAGTTGTGATGGGGTGTAGTATAGAGCTAGTTTGGTTGGGGTGTGATTGGGTGGAGTATAGAGGTAGTTGTGATGGGGTGTAGTATAGAGGTAGTTCGGTTGGGGTGTGATGGGGTGTAGTATAGAGCTAGTTGTGATGGGGTGTAGTATAGAGCTTGTTGGGTTGGGGTGTGATGGGGTGTAGAATAGAGGTAGTTGGGTTGGGGTGTGATGTGGTGTAGTATAGAGGTAGTTGTATTGGGGTGTAGTATAGAACTATTTGGGTTGGGGTGTGATGGGGTGTAGTATAGAGGTAGTTGGGTTGGGGTGTGATGGGGTGTAGTATAGAGGTAGTTGGGTTGGGGTGTGATGGGGTGTAGTATAGAGGTAGTTGTGATGGGGTGGAGTATAGAGGTAGTTGGGTTGGGGTGTGATGGGGTGTAGTATAGAGGTAGTTGGGTTGGGGTGTGATTGGGTGTAGTATAGAGCTAGTTGTGATGGGGTGTAGTATAGAGGTAGTTGGGTTGGGGTGTGATGGGGTGTAGTATAGAGGTAGTTGGGTTGGGGTGTGATGGGGTGTAGTATAGAGGTAGTTGGGTTGCGGTGTGATGGGGTGTAGTATAGAGCTAGTTGGGGTGTGATGGGGTGTAGTATAGAGGTAGTTGTCATTGGGGTGTGATGGGGTGTAGTATAGAGGTAGTTGGGTTGGGGTGTGATGGGGTGTAGTATAGAGGTAGTTGGGTTGGGGTGTGATGGGGTGTAGTATAGAGGTGGATGGGTTGTGATGGGGTGTAGTATAGAGATAGTTGGGTTGGGGTGTGATTGGGTGTAGTATAGAGGTAGTTGGGTTGGGGTGTGATGTGGTGTAGTATAGAGGTAGTTGGTTTGGGGTGTGATGGGGTGTAGTATAGAGGTAGTTGGGTTGGGGTGTGATGGGGTGTAGTATAGAGCTAGTTGGTTTGGGGTGTGATGGGGTGTAGTATAGAGCTAGTTGGGTTGGGGTGTGATGGGGTGTAGTATAGAGGTAGTTGTGATGGGGTTTAGTATAGAGCTAGTTGGGTTGCGGTGTGATGGGGTGTAGTATAGAGGTAGTTGGGTTGGGGTGTGATGGGGTGTAGTATAGAGGTAGTTGGGTTGGGGTGTGATGGGGTGTAGTATAGAGCTAGTTGTGATGGGGTGTAGTATAGAGGTAGTTGTGATGGGGTGTGATGGGGTGTAGTATAGAGCTAGTTGGGTTGAGGTGTGATGGGGTGTAGTATAGAGGTAGTTGGGTTGGGGTGTGATGGGGTGTAGTATAGAGGTAGTTGGGTTGGGGTGTGATGGGGTGTAGTATAGAGGTGGATGGGTTGTGATGGGGTGTAGTATAGAGCTAGTTGGGTTGGGGTGTAATGGGGTGTAGTATAGAGGTAGTTGGGTTGGGGTGTGATGGGGTGTAGTATAGAGGTAGTTGTGATGGGGTGTAGTATAGAGGTAGTTGGGTTGGGGTGTGATGGGGTGTAGTATAGAGGTAGTTGTGATGGGGTGTAGTATAGAGCTAGTTGGGTTGGGGTGTGATGGGGTGTAGTATAGAGGTAGTTGTGATGGAGTGTAGTATAGAGCTAGTTGGGTTGAGGTGTGATGGGGTGTAGTATAGAGGTAGTTGGGTTGGGGTGTAGTATAGAGGTAGTTGTGATGGGGTGTAGTATAGAGGTAGTTGGGGTGTGTTGGGGTGTAGTATAGAGCTAGTTGTGCTGGGGTGTAGTATAGAGCTAGTTGGGTTGGGGTGTGATGGGGTGTAGTATAGAGCTAGTTGGGTTGGGGTGTGATGGGGTGTAGTATAGAGGTAGTTGTGATGGGGTGTAGTATAGAGGTAGTTGTGATGGGGTGTAGTATAGAGGTAGTTGTGATGGGGTGTAGTATAGAGGTAGTTGGGTTGGGGTGTGATGGGGTGTAGTATAGAGGTAGTTGGGTTGCGGTGTGATGGGGTGTAGTATAGAGCTAGTTGGGTTGGGGTGTGATGGGGTGTAGTATAGAGGTAGTTGTGATTGGGGTGTGATGGGGTGTAGTATAGAGGTAGTTGGGTTGGGGTGTGATGGGGTGTAGTATAGAGGTGGATGGGTTGTGATGGGGTGTAGTATAGAGATAGTTGGGTTGGGGTGTGATTGGGTGTAGTATAGAGGTAGTTGGGTTGGGGTGTGATGTGGTGTAGTATAGAGGTAGTTGGTTTGGGGTGTGATGGGGTGTAGTATAGAGGTAGTTGGGTTGGGGTGTGATGGGGTGTAGTATAGAGCTAGTTGTTTTGGGGTGTGATGGGGTGTAGTATAGAGCTAGTTGGGTTGGGGTGTGATGGGGTGTAGTATAGAGGTAGTTGTGATGGGGTTTAGTATAGAGCTAGTTGGGTTGCGGTGTGATGGGGTGTAGTATAGAGGTAGTTGGGTTGGGGTGTGATGGGGTGTAGTATAGAGGTAGTTGGGTTGGGGTGTGATGGGTGTAGTATAGAGCTAGTTGTGATGGGGTGTAGTATAGAGGTAGTTGTGATGGGGTGTCGTATAGAGCTAGTTGTGATGGGGTGTAGTATAGAGCTAGTTTGGTTGAGGTGTGATGGGGTGTAGTATAGAGGTAGTTGGGTTGGGGTGTGATGGGGTGTAGTATAGAGGTAGTTGGGTTGGGGTGTGATGGGGTGTAGTATAGAGGTGGATGGGTTGTGATGGGGTGTAGTATAGAGCTAGTTGGGTTGGGGTGTAATGGGGTGTAGTATAGAGGTAGTTGGGTTGGGGTGTGATGGGCTGTAGTATAGAGGTAGTTGTGATGGGGTGTAGTATAGAGGTAGTTGTGATGGGGTGTAGTATAGAGGTAGTTGGGTTGGGGTGTGATGGGGTGTAGTATAGAGGTAGTTGTGATGGGGTGTAGTATAGAGCTAGTTGGGTTGAGGTGTGATGGGGTGTAGTATAGAGCTAGTTGGGTTGGGGTGTGATGGGGTGTAGTATAGAGCTAGTTGGGTTGGGGTGTGATGGGGTGTAGTATAGAGGAAGTTGTGATGGGGTGTAGTATAGAGGTAGTTGTGATGGGGTGTAGTATAGAGGTAGTTGGGGTGTGATGGGGTGTAGTATAGAGCTAGTTGTGCTGGGGTGTAGTATAGAGCTAGTTGGGTTGGGGTGTGATGGGGTGTAGTATAGAGCTAGTTGGGTTGGGGTGTGATGGGGTGTAGTATAGAGGTAGTTGTGATTGGGTGTAGTATAGAGGTAGTTGTGATGGGGTGTAGTATAGAGGTAATTGTGATGGGGTGTAGTATAGAGGTAGTTGTGATGGGGTGTAGTATAGAGGTAATTGTGTTGGGGTGTAGTATAGAGGTAATTGTGATGGGGTGTAGTATAGAGGTAGTTGGGTTGGGGTGTGATGGGGTGTAGTATAGAGCTAGTTGGGTTGGGGTGTGATGGGGTGTAGTATAGAGGTAGTTGTGATGGGGTGTGATGGGGTGTAGTATAGAGGTAGTTGGGTTGGGGTGTAGTATAGAGGTAGTTGTGATGGGGTGTAGTATAGAGCTAGTTGTGATGGGGTGTAGTATAGAGCTAGTTGGGTTGGGGTGTGATGGGGTGTAGTATAGAAATAGTTGTGATGGGGTGTAGTATAGAGCTAGTTGTGATGGGGTGTAGTATAGAGATAGTTGGGTTGGGGTGTGATAGGGGTGTAGTATAGAGCTAGTTGGGTTGGGGTGTGATGGGGTGTAGTATAGAGGTAGTTGTGATGGGTTGTGATGGGATGTAGTTTAGAGCTAGTTGGGTTGGGGTGTAATGGGGTGTAGTATAGAGGTAGTTGGGTTGGGGTGTGATGGGGTGTAGTATAGAGGTAGTTGTGATGGGGTGTACTATAGAGGTAGTTGGGTTGGGGTGTGATGGGGTGTAGTATAGAGGTAGTTGTGATGGGGTGTGATGGGGTGTAGTATAGAGCTAGTTGTGATGGGGTGTAGTATAGAGGTAGTTGGGTTGAGGTGTGATGGGGTGTAGTATAGAGCTAGTTGTGATGGGGTGTAGTATAGAGCTTGTTGGGTTGGGGTGTGATGGGGTGTAGTATAGAGCTAGTTGTGATGGGGTGTAGTATAGAGCTAGTTGGGTTGGGGTGTGATGGGGTGCAGTATAGAGGTAGTTGGGTTGGGGTGTGATGGGGTGTAGTATAGAGGTAGTTGTGATGGGGTGTAGTATAGAGCTAGTTGTGATGGGGTGTAGTATAGAGCTAGTTTGGTTGGGGTGTGATTGGGTGGAGTATAGAGGTAGTTGTGATGGGGTGTAGTATAGAGGTAGTTCGGTTGGGGTGTGATGGGGTGTAGTATAGAGCTAGTTGTGATGGGGTGTAGTATAGAGCTTGTTGGGTTGGGGTGTGATGGGGTGTCGTATAGAGGTAGTTGGGTTGGGGTGTGATGGGGTGGAGTATAGAAGTAGTTGGGTTGGGGTGTGATGTGGTGTAGTATAGAGGTAGTTGTGATTGGGTGTAGTATAGAGGTAGTTGTGATGGGGTGTAGTATAGAGGTAATTGTGATGGGGTGTAGTATAGAGGTAGTTAAGTTGGGGTGTGATGGGGTGTAGTATAGAGGTAGTTGTGATGGGGTGTAGTATAGAGCTAGTTGTGATGGGCTGTAGTATAGAGGTAATTGTGATGGGGTGTAGTATAGAGGTAGTTGGGTTGCGGTGTGATGGGGTGTAGTATAGAGGTAGTTGGGTTGGGGTGTAGTATAGAGCTAGTTGGGTTGGGGTGTGATGGGGTGTAGTATAGAGGTAGTTGAGTTGGGGTGTAGTATAGAGCTAGTTGGGTTGGGGTGTAGTATAGAGGTAGTTGTGATGGGGTGTAGTATAGAGCTAGTTGGGTTGGGGTGTGATGGGTTGGAGTATAGAGGTAGGTGGGTTGGGGTGTGCTGGGGTGTAGTATAGAGCTAGTTGGGTTGGGTGTGATAGGGTTAACATTGGGGTTTAATGGGAGAGTGAAGGCTGTGCTTTCTGATCTGATTCGGGATCTGCTATTGCTTATGGTGTGGGAAGGGTAAATGATGTGAATGGTTTCTCGAGGCGCTCAGAATCTATTCCTATGAAACATTGTTTTGGTTGTAAATCACAGATGAGCTGTGGGTGAACCTATCTGGGGAAGATAAACTCATCATGTGATGAGGGCTTTTTCTCTCATTAATCTGCTCTTTTGAGGTACCTGTGTGAAAGATGAGAGTGGTTATGGGGCATGTGTGTGTCCCTGCTTGCCTGGCTGCCTGCGTGTGCATGGAAGTTTGTTTCTTTATTTGTGTTTCATTGTGGATCCAAATGAAGTATTCAACTGTGTGTGTATCTGTGTCTCTGAGTGTGTCTGTGTGTGTCGGTGTCTCTAAGTGTGTCGGTGTCTCTAAGTGTGTCGGTGTCTCTGAGTGTGTCAATGTCTCTGAGTGTGTCTGTGTGTGTCGGTGTCTCTGAGCGTGTCTGTGTGTGTCAGTGTCTCTAAGTGTGTCTGTGCGTGTTGGTGTGTCGGTGTCTCTGAGTGTGTCTGTGTGTTTGTCGATGTCTCTAAGTGTGTTTTTGTGTGTCGGTGTCTCTGAGTGTGTCTGTGTGTGTCGGTGTCTCTGAGTGTGTCTGTGTGTGTCGGTGTCTCTGAGTGTGTCTGTGTGTTTGTCGATGTCTCTAAGTGTGTTTTTGTGTGTCGGTGTCTGAGTGTGTCTGTGTGTGTCGGTGTCTCTGAGTGTGTCTGTGTGTGTCGGTGTCTCTGAGTATGTCTGTGTGTTTGTCGATGTCTCTAAGTGTGTTTTTGTGTGTCGGTGTCTCTAAGTGCGTCTGTGTGTCAGTGTCTCTAAGTGTCTCTGAGTGTGTTTTTGTGTGTCGGTGTCTCTAAGTGCGTCTGTGTGTCGGTGTCTCTGAGTGTGTCTGTGTGTGTCGGTGTCTCTGAGTGTGTCTGTGTGTGTCGGTGTCTGTGTGTCGGTGTCTCTGAGTGTGTATGTGTGTGTCGGTGTCTCTAAGTGTGTCTGTGTGTCGGTGTCTCTGAGTGTGTCTGTGTGTGTCGGTGTCTCTGAGTGTGTCTGTGTGTGTCGGTGTCTCTGAGTGTGTATGTGTGTGTCGGTGTCTCTAAGTGTGTCTGTGTGTCGGTGTCTCTGAGTGTGTATGTGTGTGTCGGTGTCTCTAAGTGTGTCTGTGTGTCGGTGTCTCTGAGTATGTTTGTATGTGTCGGTGTCTCTGAGTGTGTCTGTGTGTGTCGGTGTCTCCGAGTGTGTCTGTGTGTGTCGGTGTCTCTGAGTATGTCTGTGTGTCGGTGTCTCTGAGTATGTCTGTGTGTCGGTGTCTCCGAGTATGTCTGTGTGTGTCGGTGTCTCTGAGTATGTCTGTGTGTGTCGGTGTCTCTGAGTGTGTCTGTGTGTCGGTGTCTCCGAGTATGTCTGTGTGTGTCGGTGTCTCTGAGTGTGTCTGTGTGTGTCGGTGTCTCTGAGTGTGTCTGTGTGTGTCGGTGTCTCTGAGTGTGTCTGTGTGTCGGTGTCTCCGAGTATGTCTGTGTGTGTCGGTGTCTCTGAGTGTTTCTGTGTGTCGGTGTCTCTGAGTGTGTCTGTGTGTGTCGGTGTCTCTAAGTGTGTCTGTGTGTCGGTGTCTCCGAGTATGTCTGTATGTGTCGGTGTCTCTGAATGTGTCTGTGTGTGTCGGTGTCTCCGAGTATGTCTGTATGTGTCGGTGTCTCTGAGTGTGTCTGTGTGTGTCGGTGTCTCCGAGTGTGTCTGTGTGTGTCGGTGTCTCCGAGTGTGTCTGTGTGTGTCGGTGTCTCTGAGTGTGTCTGTGTGTGTCGGTGTCTCTGAGTGTGTCTGTGTGTGTCGGTGTCTCTGAGTGTGTCTGTGTGTCGGTGTCTCTGAGTGTGTCTGTGTGTGTCGGTGTCTCTAAGTGTGTCTGTGTGTCGGTGTCTCTGAGTGTGTATGTGCATTAATGTGTGTGTGTAGACTCAGGGGAGTTGTCTCGGATGTTGGCCATCATCACTGTTGTCTCTGTGCTCATTTCAACAGAAGTAACCCTCTGTGACTGGCTGCTCTGCTCTCCTCTCGTCTGCTAGGCCGGGGGGCTTACATAAGCCTATTTACTGTCCCTAGGGGATCCCCCCATCTTCCTCCTCTCTTCCTCATCCTCCCTCCATCCAACACACCCCTCCCTTATCCCTCTAACACACTTACTCATCTCTAGCACATTCTCTCCATCCCTCCAGCAGACTTACCTATCCTTACAACACAACACAGCTCTCTGTTCTGTCCCTCTGGCACACATCCTTAACCCCTGAGGAGTGTTCCTTATCCCCTGAGGAGCGTTCCTTATCCCCTGAGGAGCGTTCCTTATCCCCCCCAAGGAGCATTCCTTCTTCCCCCCAAGGAGCATTCCTTATCCCCCCGAGGAGCGTTCCTTATCCCCCCAAACACACTTCTACACATTGACTACTTCCTATCTATCAGTTCCTTATCCCCCCGAGGAGCGTTCCTTATCCCCCCAAACACACTTCTACACATTGACTACTTCCTATCTATCAGTTCCTTATCCCCCCGAGGAGCGTTCCTTATCCCCCCGAGGAGCGTTCCTTATCCCCCCGAGGAGCGTTCCTTATCCCCCTGAGGAGCGTTCCTTATCCCAGAGGAGCGTTCCTTATCCCCCAGAGGAGCGATCCTTATCCCCCTGAGGAGCGTTCCTTATCCCCGAGGAGCGGTACTTACCCCCCCGAGGAGCGTTCCTTAACCCCCCGAGGAGCGTTCCTTATCCCCCCGAGGAGCGTTCCTTATCCCCCCGAGGAGCGTTCCTTATCCCCCCGAGGAGCATTCCTTATCCCCGAGGAGCGTTCCTTATCCCCGAGGAGCGTTCCTTATCCCCGAGGAGCGTTCCTTATCCCCCCCGAGGAGCATTCCTTATCCCCCTGAGGAGCGTTCCTCATCCCCGAGGAGCGGTCCTTATCCCCATGAGGAGCGTTCCTTATCCCCCCGAGGAGCATTCCTTATCCCCGATGAGCATTCCTTATCCCAGAGGAGCGTTCCTTATCCCCCGAGGAGCGTTCCTTATCCCCCTGAGGAGCGTTCCTTATCCCCCCGAGGAGCATTCCTTATCCCCCTGAGGAGCATTCCTTATTTCCATAACACATTCTTTCCCTCCGTGCAACATAACCATTAATTCCAAATACTTTCATCCTTCTATCCCTACGTTTTTTTTTATAGGAGTCAATAAATCTCTGTGCATTGAGGTGTGTCTGTATTCCTTTCCCCCCGGGTATGACGTAGTAAATATATCTTACCTTTCCTTTTTTATCATTGTTCCACATTCCTCTATTTCTGCTCCTCTTTTCCTGTTCCTGTTATAGTCTATTTTCTCCTCCATCTTCATATCCAGCCCAGTCACTGTCACCGTATGAAGGCCAGCTCTGATAGATAGGAAGTAGTCAGTGTGTAGAAGTGTTGCTCAAGGACACTCAAACACTGATAAGTGACAGGACAAAACAATCTTACAGGGCCCACGCCCAGAAGAACCTTGAACACACACGCACGCACGCACTATACACACACACTCGTTATACCCACACACTCTCCTACATTGCAGCTGGCCTCTCTTTTGCCACGGCCCTATGAGTGTGTTTGGTCTGAGAGCGGCAGGGCTTATCTCTGTCGTGTCACAACAGCCCCATTTGTGTTGGAGGGGATTTGCAGCCTGTAGGACAACAGGGCCACTTTGCCACCAGGGCAGGGCCAGGCAGGGCAAGGACAAGGGGACCACGGGAGCAAAGGTCAAGACTGCAGCACTCAAACAATACAGCCACATCACAGGCAACAATGTTAGAGAAAGAGTATGCAGAAGAGATGCCACACTGTCATGCCCTGATCTGTTTCACCTGTCCCTGTGATTGTCTCCACCCCCTCCAGGTGTCGCTTATTTTATTCAGTGTATTTATCCCTGTGTTTCCTGTCTCTCTGTGCCAGTTCGTCTTGTATGTTTAGTCAAGTGAACCAGCGTGTTTTCCCCTGTACTCCTTTCTATTCTCTTTCGCTAGTCTTCCCGGTTTTGACCACTGCCTGACTCTGGACTACTTTCCCTCCTGCCTGCCCTGACCTTGAATCTGCCTGCCCTTCGGTACCTATTGGACTCTGAACTGGTTTTGACCTTTTGCCTTTACACGACCATTCTCTTGCCTACCCCTTTGGATTAATAAACATTGTAAGACTCCAACTATCTGCCTCCTGTGTCTACATCTGGTTCTCGCCTTGTGCCTTTGATACACACATAACACTTCTACGTGCAAACCGTAAAGACACTCTCTCACCCAAATATCTTGTTGTCCACTAAAATGTTGCATTTTTTCACATGGAATTAGGCAATGGTGGTGTTAAAGTAATTGTCACGCCCTGACCGAAGAGATCATTTTATTTCTCTATTTGGTTAGGTCAGGGTGTGATTAGGGTGGGCATTCTAGTTTTTTAGTTTCTATGTTGACCTGGTCTGGTTCCCAATCAGAGGCAGCTGTCTATCGTTGTCTCTGATTGGGGATCATATTTAGGCAGCCTTTTCCCACCTGTTGTTTGTGGGATCTTGTTTTTGTGTAGTGCCTGTGAACACTGCATCTTCCTCACGTTTCATTTGTTCGGTATTGTTTTTGGTGTGTTTAATTTATTAAAACAATGTGGAACTCTACGCACGCTGCGCCTTGGTCCATTTATTCCAACGATCGTGACAGTAATAGTGCTCTTATCTCTTCATCTTTTCCCTTGAGATCAAGGATAGGAGTCACTTCCGCTGCCTTTTGAGGCATTATTCATTGACCGATGACAGTTCCATTTTTTGAATTCCACTTAATTCAGTTTTTTTCCCTGTGAGCTCAATGTGCACATTGCACAGTTTCTCTAGAGATAAATTAGATCAAATCCGAACTGTGTGATGTAGTAGGGAGTTGTAGTTTCCAACAGGCCAATATTCTACATAGTTTAGTGCAGGAAACTCAGATATTAACTACAGTGACCATAATCCATTGTGCGCCTACTTGTCCGGACTGTGTTTCCTTTAGGCCTGCTATGGAAGAGATGGATAAATAAGCGTTCGAGAGGGATAGAGAGCAGTTGTTTGGTGAGGTATCTCTACCTGAAAATACATGATCTAAGTGACTGATAGTTGGTATTCAGCAGTCATAAAAGGATGCCTTATTTACTACTAAAATAGTGAATTTGTCAGACAGCATAGGCAGCAGCTCTATAGAGATGATATGATGACTTGGAATTAAATAATAAAGTAATAAATCAAATGTAATACACACAACTGAAATATTTTAGTAAAGTAATGTGAATAAATGATGGTTAATAAGTGAGGAAGTCACTACCGTCATGGGGCTTTTATTAATTGTTTGATTCTGTGTTATTAAAGTATTCAACCCACAAAATGCAGTGCTTTTAATATAGAGTGCATTTAGAAAGCATTCAGAAAAGCATTCAGCATTATTCTAAAATTGATTATCGTTTTTTCCCTCATCAATCTACACACAATACCCCATAATGACAAAGCAAAAACAGGTTTTTAGAAATGTTTGCAAATATACACTTTGTTAAAGCTCGTTTGGCAGTGATTACAGCATCGAGGATTCTTGGGTATGACGCTACAAGATTGGAACACCTGTATTTGGGGAGTTTCTCCCATTCTTCTCTGCAGATCCTCTCAATCTCTGTCAGGTTGGATGGGTAGTGTCGCTGCACAGCTATTTTCAGGTCTCTCCACAGCTATTTTCAGGTCTTTCCAGAGATGATAGATCGGATTCAAGTCCGGGCTCTGGCTGGGCAACTCAAGGACATTAAGAGACTTGTCCCAAAGTCACTCCAGTGTTGTCTTGGCTGTGTGCTTAGGGTCGCTGTCCTGTTGGAAAGGGAACCTTGGTCCCAGTCTGAGGTCCTGAGTCCTCTGGAGCAGGTTTTCATCAAGGATCTCTCTGTACTTTGCTCCGTTCATCATTCCCTCAATCCAGACTACCTCAATTTCTTCGTACCCCTGCACATCGACTCGGTACTGGTAAACGTGTATATAGCCAAGTTATCATTACTCATTGTAATGAGAGAGAGAGAGAGAGAGAGAGAGAGAGAGAGAGAGAGAGAAGTGCAGAGAGCGAGAGAGAGAAGTGCAGAGAGAGAGAAGTGCAGAGAGAGAGAGAAGTGCAGAGAGATGGATAGTCAGTCCTCTCTCCATCCTCCACTCCCAGTGACAGGTTAACATCAGTGTGGGAGTAGACATACTTAGAGATAAACTGGACAGGTCTAATTAGAGGAGAGGAAAGATAGATGTTTGGAAGAGGAGTGTGGGCTTACCCACCTGGAAGCTACTGTCAGCTGCTACCGAGTGACTATCTTGGCTAACGCTCTTGTCCAGAAGCAAGCACCAGTTAGCCTCGAGCTAGGCCCATTCCCCCGGCTAGCAAAGAAGTACACCAACTACAATACCTCTCTTTCCAATTGGCCTGGACCCTTTGTCGACACGGAGCCCCGCCGATCCATCACGACTGGTCTGCTGGCTTATTTCGGCCGATGTGCTGCTCTCAACCGGCCTCTGCGTCGTTGATGTCAGTGTGGACCCAGCTACTAGCCCCGGCCCGCTAACTCTCTGAGCGCAGTGTCTCCCGCTCACCTAGTGTAGTGACGACTGCCGAGTGGCTCCCTGTTTCATCTATTGCTGCTTATTGGACCCTATGATCACTCGGCTACATAGCTGATGCCTACTGGACTGTTCATTAACACGGTACCGAACTCAGGCCCTGTGTGTAGCTAACTGACCCTCTCTGACCATTCATCGCCATTTACCCGTTGTTGTTGTCTTAGCTGTTTACCCGTTGTTGTCTTAGCCCTCCCAATCAACACCTGTGATTGCTTTATACCTTTCTCTAATGTCAATATGGCTTGTATACTGTTGTTTAGGGCAGCTCTCATTGTTTTGTTTTACTGCGGAGCCCCTAGTCCCGCTCTACATGCCTCGGTTTGCTCCCTTGCCCCACCCCCCACACATGCGGAGACCGCACCTAGCTTAACTGGCGCTTCCAGAGATGCAGCCTCTCTTATCATCACTCAATGCCTAGGTTTACCTCCGCTGTACTCCCACCCTATCATGCCCTTGTCTGTGCATTATGCACTGAATATCCTACTACGCCCAGAAGTCTGCTCCTTTTACTCTCTGTTCCGAACACACTAGACGACCAGTTCTTATAGCCTTTAGACGTACCCTTATCCTACTCCTCCTCTGTTCCTCTGGTGATGTATAGGTTAACCCAGGCCTTGTGTGTCCCCAGGTGCTCTCATTCGTTGACTTCTGTAACCGTAAAAGCCTTGGGTTCATGCATGTTAACATCAGAAGCCTCTTCTCTAAGTTTGCTTTATTCACTGGTTTAGCACACTCCGCCAACCCTGATGTCATAGCCGTGTATGAATCCTGGCTTAGGAAGGCCACCAAAAATTCTGAAATTTCCGTCCCAAATTACAACATTTTCTGCTAAAGGGGGCGGAGTTGCAATCTACTGTAGAGATAACCTGCAGAGTTCTGTCCTACTATCCAGGGCTATGCCCAAACAGTTCGAGCTACTACTTTTAAAAATACATCTCTCCAGAAATAAGTCTCTCACTGTTGTTATAGACCCCCCTCAGCTCCCAGCTGTGCCCTGGACACCATATGTGAATTGATTGCCCACCATTTATCTTCAGAGTTTGTAATGTTAGGTGACCTAAACTGGGATATGCTTAACACCCCAGCACTCCTACAATCTAATCTAGATGCCCTCAATCTCACACAAATTATCAAGGAACCTACCAGGTACAACCCTAAATCCGTAAACATGGGCACCCTCATAGATAATATCCTGACCAACTTGCCCTCTAAATACACCTCTGCTGTTTTCAACCAGGATCACTGCCTCATTGCCTGCGTCCGTTATGGGTCCGCGGTCAAACGTCCACCCTTTATCACTGTCAAACGCTCCCTAAAACACTTCTGCGAGCAGGCCTTTCTAAATGACCTGGCCCAGGTATCCTGAAAGGATATTGACCTCATCCTGGCAGTAGAGGATGCCTGGTTGTTCTTCAAAAGTGCCTTCCTCACCATCTTAAATAAGCATTCCACTGTCAAGAAATGTAGAACTAAGAACAGATATAGCCCTTGGTTCACTCCAGACTTGACTGCCCTTGACCAGCACAAAAACATCCTGTGGCGCACTGCACTAGCTTCGAATAGTCCCCGCGATATGCAACTTTTCAGGGAAGTCAGGGACCAATATACACAGTGAGTTAGGAAAGCAAAGGCTAGCTTTTTCAAACAGAAATTTGAATCCTGCAGCACTAACTCCAAAAAGATTTGGGACACTGTAAAGTCCATGGAGAATAAGAGCACCTCCTCTCAGCTGCCCACTGCACTGAGGCTAGGAAACACTGTCACCACCGATAAATTCGCAATAATCGGAAATGTAAATAAGAATTTTGCCATGGCTGGCCACACTTTCCATCTTGCTACCCCAACCCTGGCAAACATCGCTGCTCCCCCTGCAGCAACTGGCCCAAGCCCCCCCCCCCCCCCCCCCCCCCCCCCCCCCCCCCCACACACACACACACGCTTCTCCTTCACCCAAATCCAGATAACTGGTGTCCTGAAATAGCTGCAAAATCTGGATTCCTACATATCAGCTGGACTAAACAATCTGGACTCTCTCTTCCTAAAATGATTTTCCGCCATTGTCGCAACAACTATTACTAGTCTGTTATTAACCTCTCTTTCGTATCGTTTAAGATTCCTAAAGATTGGAAAGCGGCCGTGGTCATACCCTTCTTCAAAAGGGGAGACACTCGACCCAAACTGTTACAGACCTATATCCATCCTGTCCTGCCTTTCTAAAGTCTTCGAAAGCCAAGTGAACAAACAGATCATGGACCATCTGGAATCCCATCGTACCTTCTCCGGTATGCAAGGGTCAAGGGTGCACCTCAGCCACGCTCAAGGTCCTAAACGATATCATAACTACCATCGATAAAAAACAGTACTGTGCAACCGTCTTCATCGACCTGGCCAAGGCTTTCGACTCTGTCAATCACTGTATTCTTGAACCATAAGGTTCAATTCTCGGGCCGACTCTTTTCTCTGTATATATCAATGATGTCGCTCTTGCTGCTGGTGTCTCTTTGATCCACCTCTACGCAGACGACACCATTCTGTATACAACGGGCCCTTCTTTGGACACTGTGTTAATAAGCCTCCAGACGAGCTTCAAAGCCATACAACACTCCTTCCGTGGCCTCCAACTGCTCTTAAATGCTAATAAAACTAAATGCATGATCTTCAACCGATCGCTGCCAGCACCCGCTCGCCCTCCTAGCATCACTACTCTGGACGGTTCTGACTTAGAATATGTGGACAACTACAAATACCTGGGTGTCTGGCTAGACTGTAAACTTTCCGTCCAGACTCGCATTAAGCATCTCTAATCCAAAATAAAATCTAGAATCGGCTTCCTATTTCGCAACAAAGCCTCCTTCACTCATGCTGCCAAACATACCCTCGTAAAGCTGACTATCCTACCGATCCTTGACTTCGGCGATGTCATTTACAAAATAGCCTCCAAGACTCTACTCAGCAAATTGGATGCCGTCTATCACAGTGCCATCCGTTTTGTCACCAAAGCCCCATATACTACCCACCATTGCGACCTGTATGCTCTCGTTAGCTGGTCCTTGCTACATATTCGTCGCCAAACCCACTGGCTCCAGGTCATCTATAAGTCTATGCTAGGTAAAGCTCCTCCTTATCTCAGCTCACTGGTCACGATAACAACACCCACCCGTAGCACGCGCTCCAGCAGGTATATCTCACTGGTCATCCCCAAAGCCAACATCTCCTTTGGCCGCCTTTCCTTCAAGTTCTCTGCTGCCAATGACTGGATCAAATTGCAAAAATCACTGGAGTTGGAGACTTATATCTTCCTCACCAACTTCAAGCATCGGCTGTCAAAGCAGCTTACTGATCGCTGCAGCTGTACACAGCCCATCTGAAAATAGCCCATCCAACCAACTACCTACGTCATTCCCATATTTGTTTATTTTTTTTCTGCTCTTTTGCACACCAGTAATTCTACTTGCACATCATCATCTGCACATCTATCACTCCTGTGTTAATTGCTAAATTGTAATTACTTCAGCACTGTGGCCTATTTATTGCCTTACCTCCTTACTTCATTTGCACACACTGTATACAGATTTTCTATAGTGTTATTGACTGTACGTTTGTTTATTCCATGTGTAACTCTGTTTTGTTGTTTTTGTCACACTGCTTTGCTTTATCTTGGCCAGGTCGCAGTTGTATATGAGAACTTGTTCTCAACTGGCCTACCTGGTTAAATAAAGGTGAAATACATTTTTTTAAACAAAGAGGTGTGGGAGTCAGGGTAGTGATGGTGGTGGTGTTGGGAGGACGGTGTAAAAGGGGGGCGATGTAATTTGAGTAGAGGATGGTAACTGTAACTGGCAGTGTACAGGGTGAGTAGAGGAGTTCGGTTAGATGGTAGCAATACGTGGAGGAAGAGAGGATCGTAAACAGAGAGTGGAGGAGTGGAGAGGAGTATATCAGGATAGCAGCTCAACAGGCAAGGGAGGAGGAAGGGAGGGAAGTGATACACCCTGGTCTGGCTGATTCCTGGTCCGGGTGCCTGCCTGTCACTTCTGGATCCGCCTCTTGGACAGCCCCCCAGCCTCATCCTGGGAGCATCGCCCAGTCCACAGCACAGGGAACACCCCCCCCCCAACCCCCTTCCCAGATCATTGTGTTTTCCATCTCCCAGAGAATGATCTGGACTGCCTGGCTTGGTCCGTGGTTGGCTCAAATGTCGGAATGTAAAGGGTTTCCTAGCCACCCGTTTGTTTTGGTACCATTTAGGACACAATCTTCTTCTCACAGCAACCACAGACATGTCTCCCACAATGTCCGTAGCTACAAGGTTATTGTTGGTTCTGTAGCATTCTGTTGGAGTAGTAGGGATATTATCACTGTTTTGGAGGGAAATAGAGGTGAGTTGTAGAGAGTAAATCTGCCTATCCTCTCCTCCATGGTCACCACATGAATCTTTAATGTAAAGTTGTATCTTAGATTCTTATGCGGCTCCTCTCTCTGCTTCTCACTGACCAGTCCTGGGCCTGTAAGGGAGAGACGGGGAAGCACACCCAGGGTAGTCTTTGAAGTGTAAAATACAAGATTTTTTATGTTCAGATGTTAAATATTCATACATAGGAGGCAAACATGCGTCCTGGAGAGGAGAGTGTGTTCTTTGAGTCTAGAGAAAGGTTTTGGGTAGAGGGTTGTCTGTGTGGGGGGAAAGAGGGTAAATGTTACGTATAAACATGTAAACAGAATTGAATAGGGAAAATAGCTATGTATTTTTCATACACTGCTTGGGAAGTGGGATGGTATGGGGCAAATATTCAGTGTGAGACTGTCCTCTCTGTACCTCTTCCAATAAACCCTCATTCAATACATTCAGTGGCAGAAAGAGGGCAAGTTTATCTGGGACCTTTGTATATTTCATCTGTATGCATACATGTGTCTGAGAGTCTGTGTGTGTGTGTGTGTGTGTGTGTGTGTGTGTGTGTGTGTGTGTGTGTGTGTGTGTGTGTGTGTGTGTGTGTGTGTGTACACACGCGTATGCACTCAAATCTGTCTGTGTGTGTCCATGTATAGTATGTGTAAGAGGTGGAGAGAGAGGGTAGGGTAAGCCATTGATATGCAGAATTAAGGACAGAAAGGTCTTTCTAGGAGTAGCAGTGTGTCAGACAGACAGACAGACAGACAGACAGACAGACAGACGTTATAGTTGACAACGGCATGCTAGACGGAGAGGTCTGGGTATAGAGGCCATGCGCAAATAGAGAGGGGGAGGGAGAGAGAGAGAGAGAGAGAGAGAGAGAGAGAGGAAAGGTGGTTGAGTGAGATGGAAGGAGAGAGAGAGAGAGAGAGAGAGAGAGAGAGAGAGAGAGAGAGAGAGAGAGAGAGAGAGAGAGGAAAGGTGGTTGAGTGAGATGGAAGGAGAGAGAGGAGAGAGAGAGAGAGAGAGAGAGAGAGAGAGAGAGAGAGAGAGAGAGGAGAGAGAGAGAGAGAGAGAGAGAGAGAGAGAGAGAGAGAGAGAGAGAGAGAGAGAGAGATGGAAGGAGGGAGGGAGTCGGTTGAGACTGGCTTCTTTGTTCTAAGGTCACAGTGTGCTGGAGTAGTGAGGGGGCATGGGGGTATGGCTGGACTAAAGACATACGGCTTGTTCCTGGTGTGGGGAGCATCTGGAACACAGACCATATTAGGACTAAATCAATCTAACAACAATTAACAGTCACGGCACGCCATACACAAAATACCTCACAAATCAATTCAGAGAAATTTAGCATAATCCACAAAATCTGTAGGAAAAAGTCGAATATGAATCCCACACTACAATTAGCTGTACTAAAAAACAATGTAGGCAATGATGGCTGTGTTTGTGAGTGGTCACAATGGACAATGTGGGCCAGGTGCTGTGGTTCTGCTTATGTTAGAGCTGTGTTTGTGAGTGGTCACAATGGACAATGTGGGCCAGGTGCTGTGGTTCTGCTTATGTTAGAGCTGTGTTTGTGAGTGGTCACAATGGACAATGTGGGCCAGGTGCTGTGGTTCTGCTTATGTTAGAGCTGTGTTTGTGTTGATGACAACAGTACCATGACCTTTTCACGCGCATACATCCGGGTTGTGACATCAGAGTAATCCTGACAGCTTATCTGCCCCGAGTCTGGTGTCGGATATCATAGACCTAATTTGAACACACACACACACGCAGGCACACACAAACACACATACAAACACACACACAAACACCTGCTGGTCCAAGCATCTGCTAGATGGCAGAGA
Source organism: Salvelinus fontinalis (assembly GCF_029448725.1). Classification (NCBI taxonomy): domain Eukaryota; kingdom Metazoa; phylum Chordata; class Actinopteri; order Salmoniformes; family Salmonidae; genus Salvelinus; species Salvelinus fontinalis. The sequence continues at coordinate 33,849,395 of NC_074672.1, read as the reverse complement.
GACTGACGTCGATACATGAATGTGATCATTGATTGTGTCTCATGTTCAAGGCCACTGTTTCTCCTTGTTCAATATTCTATGATTAACATTCGATGTGTAGCCTCTCTTCCAAGGACCATGTGTGTGCGTGTGTGTGTGTGTGATAATGAGTGCTGCTGACTGGCATTTCTGACTGGTTCCCTTCCACATCCTCTAGAGATGGACGTCTGCACGGTGCCAGTGAGATGCCAGCCTGTCCACAGTGTGTGTACGTCCCTGCAGCAGATGTGTGTGTATGTGTCAGATTGGCTTGCAACTGATGCTCTGCCACACCCCTATGTCTCAGAAATGGTAAATGAGAGTATAGTGTGTGTGCCTTTTTTCTCAACAATATGGTGTCACTGTTTGTTTTCAGCTATTTACATGTGATATGTGTGCGTGTTATTTTCTCTCTCTCTCTCTCTGTGTGTGTGTGTGTGTGTGTGTGTGTGTGTGTGTGTGTGTGTGTGTGTGTGTGTGTGTGTGTGTGTGTGTGTGTGTGTGTGTGTGTGTGTGTGTGTGTGTGTGTGTGTGTGTGTGTGTGTGTGTGTAGTTAATATGTTTCTGTGGCTCCAAATCGGTTGTGAACAACCGGGTTAATGATGAACCTCTTTAAATACTTTAAGTGAGAAATTGAGACCCAGATCCAGACTCTCAACCTACTGTAGACTAAAACCCAGTGCCAGCCACTTACCTAACCCTTACCCTGACCCTCAGCATCAGCCCAACCCAAGAGCCATAGCTAGCCAAAATAGTTCCCACTCTGGAACACTCGGAACCAGTCAAATGAAAGTGAAGCTACAACACACGTAGAGCCACGTAGAGATCACTCCACTGAGCAGACACAGAGAGAAGTTGTGTAAAGAGCATTGTGTAATAACAAAACGTGGGACTAGGGGGGGGGGGGGGTGAAAGAGGGTGGAAAGGAGAGAGGGGGAACGAGAGAGAGAGGAGAGAGAAGGAATGAGAGAGAGGGAATAAGAGAGGAGAGGAGAGAGAAGGAATGAAATAGGAGAGGAGAGAGAAGGAATGAGAGAGGAGGGGAGAGAGAAGGAATGAGAGAGGGAATGAGAGAGGAGAGGGAATGAGAGAGGAGAGAGGGAATGAAAGAGGAGAGGAGAGAGAGGGGATGAGAGAGGAGAGGAGAGAGAGGGAATGAGAGAGGAGAGGAAAGAGAGGGAGTGAGAGAGGAGAAGAGAGAGAGGGAATGAGAGAAGGAATAAGAGAGGAGAGGGAGGGAAGGACTTTACCTTTGGACCATTGCAGAGGGAGTGGCTTCAAAAGAAGGAGGAGGGTGTGTGAGAGAGAGAGAGAGAAAGAGAGAGAGAGAGAGAGCCGTTGAGCAGTGGGAGAGTGATAGAGTATATCAGTCAAAGAAAGAACCAAAAGGCAGAGGAAAAGAGTGTGAGAGAACTACTATGCTCTGTCCCACTCCCTGAATGTCTTCCCCTTCTCTACAGCCCAGAGAGAGAGAGAGAGCAAGAGCAAGAGAGACTACCTTTCCTTACTCTGGACTCTACTGCTCCACCATGGCACCTGTCACAGTCAGAGAGACACGGACCTAGGAGCGCTACAGTACCAGGAACACACAGAGTACAAAGGTAAGACATTCCTTTCCTTATTTCCCACTGCTATAGTGGTTGTTATTGGGGTGTGTTTATCATGTGTCTGTTATTTAAACAGTAGTTTGGAAGCAGAGTGTTTGTCAGTGTGGTTGTGTTTGTGTGAGTGAACAGGTCAGTGTTGTTTTAGTGGAGTTATAGGTTCATGTTTGCTTTGCTCACAGCCTAATGGTGTTTTTCAATTGGAAAGTGTGAGAAAGTGGCCCTTTTTCAGTTGGAGATTCAACATTCTCACAACAGTTCTCTGAAATGCCAGTTAGGTGCTTGTGCTAGAGTGTCCGTTTTAAGTAAAAGTAAGCATATTAGTACAAATTTCCATTTGCCTGTTCAGATGATTTTTCCTAATATTGACCAGCGGGACACCTGAAATCCCGTACAGCCCAACTCTCTCTCTCCCTCCATCCCTCCCCATCTTGCCACAGTGTCACATCTGCACTTTAATCTAATTTAGCTTTGGCTTTTATCTCCTTTCTGCATGTTTTGTAAATGGCTAATTTTAACGAAGGGAGTTCATTCCTCTCTTTCTCCATCTCTTTCTCTCCTTCCTCTAAAGTAGTGCAGATTACATTGAGAGAGTCTCCCACATACAGGCAGCTAATATCTGAAACCAATATAGTATATAGTCTGTCATCTCCAATAATCCTTGGTACCTTCAGCCTTTTAACCCAGTGTCTTACTCAAAAACCACATCTCCCCTGAATACTGAACACTCCTGAGCATCTCAGCTTAACAGTATGACTGTGTCTGGGTCTCTATGGAGTGCTCTACTGTAGATATATGTAGATCTAGTCAGTCTATTTCTCTGTTTCTCTGTCTCTTTCTCTCTCTCTCTCTCTCTCTCTCTCTCTCTCTCTCTATCTCTCTCTCTCTCTCTCTCTCTTTCTCTTTCTCTTTCTCTCTCTCACTCCTTGTGGTGAGTGCAGGCCAGAGGCTGGGCTACAAAGCGGCAGTGACTTTGGCGGTGTGGTGAGACTCTGTGTCTGTGTGCTTTGGGCTGGACGGGAATGTTACACATCACAGACACAGAGGGAGGGAGGGAGGTGTAGAAAAATAGAGAGAGAGGAAGAGGGAGAAAAATAGAGGAAGATGGAGAAAAATAGAGAGAGGAAGCGGGAGAAAAATAAAGAGAATGAAAAACAGACAGAGAGGAAGAAAGACATACAGTAGCAATGCCAGTTTTCTTTGTTTGAAATATTTAATGGATGCTGCTGATCTTTTGAAATATTGACTTGTTTGCTGCTGCTGGAGGGTCTATAGAGGAGACAAGTTGTTCTCTCATTCACATAAAAAGCTAAATGCTGTCATCATCAACATTTTATCAGATGTATTTTTATTTTCAATCCAGTTGAATAAATGTAACAGTACAGGCATTTTATATGATACTCACTCCTGATGAGTAAGGTATTCCTCTCTCTCTCTCTGTGTGTGTGTGTGTGTGTGTGTGTGTGTGTGTGTGTGTGTGTGTGTGTGTGTGTGTGTGTGTGTGTGTGTGTGTGTGTGTGTGTGTGTGTGTGTGTGTGTGTGTGTGATGTGTGTGTTTGGGGTTCAGGCTGCAGGTGAGAATCCATCACCTCTACTATGTAGAAAAAGCCAGAGGTGAAGGAGAGGAGAATTAGATAGCTTTACAATAGGAGATGAGAAAATAACGAGTCTCTCCCCCTCTTCTCCTCCCCCTCCTCCTCCCCCCATTGGCCCCTCAGAGCTGAGGTAAAGGGAGCGTTCGCCCGCCTCGGGGGCTTAGAGAGGGGATTTGGCTGTTCTGCCGGGTGCCTGCCTGATAACGAGACAGCCAGGCCTGCTGATACGCTGCTGAGTGCTTGCAGTAAAGTGCCCCTTACCTGTCACTCCTCACCTGTCACACTCTGGTGCCACCGGCGGCCGAGATGGCACACACACACACACACACACACACACACACACACACACACACACACACACACACACACACACAGACAGACAGACAGACAGACAGACAGACAGACAGACAGACAGACACACAGACACACACAGACACACACAGACACACACAGACACACACACAGACACACACAGACACACACAGACACACACACACACACACACACACACACACACAGGGCCAACCACAGAGCTGCAGGAATGTTTGTGTATGCAACTGCAGCATTTTTACAGTTTGGTGTGTGACAACTCACAGTAAACCTCTCGGTCAACGTAGAGAGGCTCTTGCAGCACGTCTGGTATTTCATTCAGTGAGCATCACACTATGCAGTTAAATATTTTCCACTCACTATACTCACACCTCTCTGTCAGGCTAGTTTAGGATAGGAAAAGCCCATTCATCCTCATTCAGGCCACAGGATGGATATATTGTATAAAGCATGATATTCCCCCCAGTCCTCTCCCATCTCCTTCTCATCCTGTTGTGCCAGTCAAAGTTACAGCTGTTGGGATACAATATTCATATTCAAGTCAAAGCCCTTAGCTGCACCTAGCCATCATAACAGAACTCCATGAAGAGAGAGGAGTGGAGGGGAGAGGATAAGGGGAAAGAGGAGGGGAGGGTGATGTAGGAATAAGAGAGGAGTATAAAGATGGAAAGAGAGTGAGAGAAGAGCTGAGACTATGAGAAGAGAAATCAGCAGGTTAGAGGGGGAATAGAAGAAATAAAAAGGGAAGTAGAGCAGAGCAGATCTCTTCCATTAATGTGTTCCTCCCTCCTCCCCTCCATCTATTCCTCTGCTCCTTTCCTCTCACCACCTGTGTTCTCACTCACCGCTGTTTAACCTCCCTCCCTCCCTCCCTCCCTCCCTCCCTCCCTCCCTCCCTCCCTCCCTTTCTACCCCATTGCCACTTAATCCTCCTCCCTCTCTCTCACCCCCATCCTTCTCCCCTACCTCTTATTTCACCTCTCACCCTTCTCACCTCCCTCGCTAGCTCTCCCCGCACTCCACTCTCTCACTCCCCTATTCACCCTTCCTGATGCCTACACACTTTCTGGTGCTTAAGTTATTAGCCAGACCTAATCAAACTGCAACCATGCAGTATGGGGTGTGATCTGTGATGTTGTGTGTTTGTGTGTGTGTGTCTATACTGTATGTATAGGGTGTGTGTGTCTTAATGTGTAGGGTGTGTGTGTGTATATGTGTAGGGTGGGTGTGTGTCTATATGTGTAGGGTGTGTGTGTATATGTGTAGGATGGGTGTGTGTCTATATGTGTAGGGTGTGTGTCACGCCCTGACCTTAGAGATCCTTTTTATGTCTCTATTTTGGTTTTGGTCACAGTGTGAGTTGGGGTGGGTATTCTATGTTCTATTATTTGTATTTCTATGTTTTGGCCGGGTAGGGTTCTCAATCAGAGACAGCTGTCTATCGTTGTCTCTGATTGAGAACCATACTTAGGTATCCCTTTTTCCCACCTGTCTTTGTGGGAAGTTGTCTTTGTTTGTTGGCACTATAGCCTGTAGCTTCACGGTTGTTTTCTTGTTTGTTGTTTTGTTGGCGTCATTTTTTATAATAAAAGAAAATGTACGCTCACCACGCTGCACCTTGGTCCACTTCATTCAACAGCCGTGACAGAACTTCCCACCACCAACGGACCAAGCAGAGTGGTAAGGAGGAGCAGCGTGTTCAGAATTCATGGACTTGTGAGAAAATCCTGGACGGCAAGGGACCCTGGAGGCAGGCTGGGGAATATCGCCGTCCGAAAGAGGAACTGGTAGCAGCTAAAGCTGAGAGGCGACGCTATAAGGAGCTAGCAAGGAAGCCCGAGAGGCAGCCCCCCCAAAAAAATTTTTTGGGGGGGGGGGCACACGGGGGGTTTGGCTGAGTCAGGTTGGCTGAGTCAGGTTGGAGACCTGAGGCAACTCCCCGTGCTTACCGTGGCGGGCGTCGTACTGGTCAGGCACCGTGTTATGCGGTGGAGCGCACAGTGTCTCCAGTGCGCGTTCACAGCCCGGTGCGCTACCTTCCAGCTCCCCAAATCGGCCGGGCTAGGGTGGGCATCCAGCCAGGTCGGAGGATGCCGGCTCAGCGCATCTGGCCGCCAGTGCATCTCTTCGGCCTGGGTTATCCTGCGCCAGCTCTATGCAGGGTATCCCCAGTTCGCCAGGAGAACCCAGTGCGGCCTGTTAAGGCTTCCCGCAAGGGCCGGGCTAAACTGGGCATGCAGCCAAAAGGAGAGGTGCACATGGTATGCACCAGATCTCCAGTGCTCCCCCACAGCCCGGTTCGACCTGTGCCTGCGTTCGGGAGGTGCCGGGCTAGAGTGGGCATTCAGCCTGGAAGAGTGGTGCCAAGGCTACGCACCAGATCTGCAGTGCTCCCCCACAGCCCGGTTCATCCTGTGCCTCCTCTAAGGACCAGGTCTCCTGTATGTCTCCCCAGCCTGGGTGGCCCTGTGGCAGCACCACGCACCAGGCTGTCTATACGTCTCCTCTCCTCAGTGAGGGTCCCCAGTCCGGAGCCTCAAGCAACGTTCTCCAGTCCGGAGCCTCCAGCCCGGAGCCTCCAGCGACGGTCTGCAGTCTGGGGCCCCCAGCAACGGTCTCCAGTCCGGGCCCGCAACGAGGGTGCCCAGTCCGGGGCCCGCAACGAGGGTGCCCAGTCCGGGGCCCGCAACGAGGGTGCCCAGTCCGGGGCCCGCAACGAGGGTGCCCAGTCCGGGGCCCGCAACGAGGGTCCACAGTCCGGGGTCGGCAACGAGGGTCCCCGCACCAGAAGTGCCACCAAAGTGGGGTGAGCCAGTGGTGGAGCGGGGTCTGCGTCCCGCACCTGAGCCGCCACCGTGGATAGATGCCCACCCAGACCCTCCCCTATAGGTTTAGGTTTGCGGCCGGAGTACGCACCTTTGGGGGGAGGGGTACTGTCACGCCCTGACCTTAGAGATCCTTTTTATGTCTCTATTTTGGTTTGGTCAGGGTGTGAGTTGGGGTGGGTTTTCTATGTTCTATTATTTGTATTTCTATGTTTTGGCCGGGTAGGGTTCTCAATCAGGGACAGCTGTCTATCGTTGTCTCTGATTGAGAACCATACTTAGGTAGCCCTTTTTCCCACCTGTCTTTGTGGGAAGTTGTCTTTGTTTGTTGGCACTATAGCCTTTAGCTTCACGGTTGTTTTCTCATTTGTTGTTTTGTTGGCGTCATTTTCTATAATAAAAGAAAATATACGCTCACCACGCTGCACCTTGGTCCACTTCATTCAACAGCCGTGACAATGTGTGTGTATGTGTAAGATGGGTGTGTGTCTATATGTGTAGGGTGTGTGTGTGTGTACATGTGTAGGATGGGTGTGTGTCTATATGTGTAGGGTGGGTGTGTGTCTATATGTGTAGGGTGGGTGTGTGTCTATATGTGTAGGGTGTGTGTCTATATGTGTAGGGTGTGTGTCTATATGTGTAGGGTGTGTATGTGTATATGTGTAGGGTGTGTGTGTCTGTCTATGTGTAGGGTGTGTGTATATGTGTAGGATGGGTGTATATATATGTAGGGTGTGTGTCTATATGTTTATATATGTCTATGTCTATGTGTAGGGTATGTGTATATGTGTAGGATGGGTGTGTATATATGTAGGGTGTGTGTCTATATGTGCAGGGTGTGTGTCTATATGTGTAGGGTGTGTGTGTGTGTGTGTCTATATGTGTAGGGTGTGTGTGTGTATGTGTCTATATGTGTAGTGTGTGTGTGTGTGTGTGTGTGTGTCTATATGTGTAGGGTGTGTGTGTGTGTGTCTATATGTGTAGCGTTTGTGTGTGTGTGTGTGTCTATATGTGTAGGGTGTGTGTGTGTCTATATGTGTAGGGTGTGTGTGTGTCTATATGTGTAGGGTGTGTGTGTGTGTGTCTATATGTGTAGGGTGTGTGTGTGTGTGTCTATATGTGTAGGGTGGGTGTGTGTGCACACGCTTGTGTATGTGTATGTGTGTGTTAGGGCCGGGACTATACCAGATACTAATGAGTACCGTGGCAAGTAAACAAAACACGAAGCAGATTTACCTTCTTTAGGAAAACAGCCTTAATGTTGGAAACAAACATCATTATGTTGTCATCCAGAGTCACATGGATTTATTTTCCAAGTTATAACACACTATATATTACATACAGCAGTTTTTGAAAGGCCTAAAGAGTTTGGTTTCCTTCGTGTTTTTATTTTTGACATGGAAAAAATATATTGATTCTGGTATCGTCCCGGCTCTAGTGTGTGCTCGTGTGTATGACTGAGAAATGCATGTGTGTATAGGGTGATGCTGGTGCAAAATGGATGTGGCCAGGCTGTGGCTTTAAGCCCATTCTCCCAGCTTCTCTCCCAGCTTCTCTCCCAGCTTCTCTCCCAGCCATCTAGCCTGCTAATTGAACCCGTCCCAGGAGGAGGGATCATTCCACATTTTTAATTTGGCTTTTCCTCCTGATAAAGCCCCACCCCCACTCCTCCTTCTCTATCACTCTCTACATCATCCTCTCTCTGTCAGACACACACACACACACACACACACACACACACACACACACACACACACACACACACACACACACCGAGACACACACAGAGACACACCCATTTATTTCAGTGTAAGCCAAAGCAGCAGTAGACGGCTTAGTCTACCCAGCTGCAGCCAGCAGAGATAGACTCTCTGAAGGTGAACCCCATAGTGAGGGAGAGGAGGGGACGAAGGGCCCTTTTGAGTTGTGTGTTAGTGTGCATGTGTTTGTGGGAAGGGTATGTGCTTTAGATCTGTGGAGAGAGGCCATTAGATCAGAAATTAAAATAGAGAACAGGCACATTTATTGATAGTAATTTGATCTGTGTTTGTTTACCTACATGTGTATTATATTAGATGTGTGTGCATAGTTTAAAGTAGGTATTTGTGTTCCTGTTAATAAGAACTTATACTGCAACAACAAAGAAATGCATTGAAAAGCTTTCTATTAGCAAATTCCACAACAAAATAATTAACATGAGAAACAATCCTTAAGCCAGTTTGCACAGCAGAGACATGGTGAAGCCAATAGACCGAGGGGTTGGGAGTACAGTAACAACACACTGAACCAGATCCCAGTACAATAAGACAAGAGACTAACGCTTCGTTTTAAGTGGTCCTTATTACAATGTAATTCTGTAGATGGTAATTAGCTAGATAGCTAGTTGGTAGACCTAACAAAAATGGCAGAGAAGCTAACGTTAGCTAGCTACTCTAGCTGGCAAATACTAGCTAGCTAGCTAGCTAGCTACCTATGCTAAATCGTCCAGCAGAATTCATGTATACAAAAAAGCTAAACAAATTGCATGGAAAACTTACTTTATGTCTCCTGTGTTGACTTTTTTGTCTTGTCTACAACACTTTGTTTCTTTCACAGCAATCTTTCATGTCTGGATTTTGCACTCTGACATTCTTTTTTTTACACGATTTTTTATTATTCTTTTTTATTATGAACAAAACAAATACAAAAACAGAAATATATAAAGAAGAGTACATAAACCTAACAGTATTACATATCGAGATACATGTTACATTTGTCAAAAAGTTTTATGGTACGTATTGCTTTTTTGTTTTTACACTTACTGATCATTTCAAAATAAACAATGTAAAGAGGGGTTTATTCTCCGCCCACTTCATTTTATGGATAAAGGATCTCCCATAAAAAATAAACAAATGAACAATGAAGTTTAGTCAGGGTCCATATCATTTGGATCAAAATAAAACATAATACCAGAGTCTTTCAAATTAACATTAATAGTGGTTTCTTTTAAAATCTTCTAACTTCTAATATCTTCTGACATAAGAACAGTCCCAAAATAAATGGTCAGGAGTCTCTGGGTCACAACCACAAAATACACATTTGTTATCAATAGCTATCGTGAATCTGTGTATAATAAAAGGTCTTTACAGGGTAGATTATATGAATGAGTTTGTATGATACTTCTTTCACCTTATTAGAAATACAATATTTGTCAGACAACAACGAGACTGTCCCAGTTCACTTGTCCTAGGGCTGCATTCCAGTATATTCTAGCAGAGGGAATAAGGGAAAGGGGGATACCTAGTCAGTTGTACTAACGGAATGCATACAACTGAAATGTGTCTTCTGCATTTAACCCAACCCCTCTGAATCAGAGGTGCGGGGTGCTGCCATGCAATAGTAACATCTTAGAGTTTTCATACATACATGTATGTATATTATTACATTTATAATGTCAATTCTATCTATCTGAATTGAGGCTTCAAAATCCTCAACAGTTGCACTTGGAGTACTGTTATATTTCCCTAAAAGAAGAAAAGCGCCATTAGGGACAGCTCTTACAACTATTTGATACTCCTCAAGAGTGAATGTAACATTATTTATTTATGAATTCTGGATAATCATATCATTGTCCATCATTATTCAACAATTGTTTAACCCAACACTGTTGTCAAACTAGTTCTGGGAAAACAAAGACTTGTTTTTGTATTTTCTGTATTTATTATTCCAGTATATCTATGTGGGGGAAAATTATGTTTGTACATGAGGTTCCAAGTTAGAAGTACTTGTTTATGAAGGTTAGCAAGCTTAATAGGGATCTTACCCACATCAAGGTTGCATTTGAGTAAAACCACCAATCTGTTGGTGTCACGCCCTGGCCTTAATATCTTTGTTTTCATTATTATTTTAGTTAGGTCAGGGTGTGACATGGGGAAGTTTGTGTGTTTTTTGTATTGTCTATTTTTTTTTGTCTGTTTTGTTTGTTGTTTTGTTTATTCCTTCTTTAAATAAAAAGAAGATGTACTTTCCACGCGCTGCGCCTTGGTCCTCTCTCAGTCCCTTTGACGATCGGGACAGTTGGAATATTAAATCAAGGATTATATTCTAAATGCAATCCATATTTCTTAAATACTTTGGTATCCATTTGATCTTGAAGATTATATTAGAAGTTTTAAAATCCAGAGCATTCAACCCTCCCTCACTTTGGGTGCTACATATTACTGTTTTTCTTAAATAATGAGGTGTATTCCTCCATATGAAGTTAAATAATTTAGTATCAACCATTTTAGTTACTGACAGAGGAACATCCAAGGCAAGGCAATAAACTACTCCGGACAGACCTTTTGATTAGTACAAGTCCAGATAAAGAAAGATCTCTTAATAACCAGGAGTTAAATCTCTTTCTAATTTTCTCTACAATAGGAGAGAAATTTAAACTGGTCCTTTCTTTCTGATCTTTGTTAACTTTAATACCAATATATGTGATCACATCTTTTACAGGGATATTACATACTGAGTTTAAGTCACATATTTTTAACGCAAATAACTCCCAAAAAGATTAAAAAAAGAAAATAAATCAGCCAAGACCTCAGAAACAAAATTGTAGACCTCCACAAGTCTGGTTCATCATTGGGAGAAATTTCCAAATGCCTGAAGGTACCACGTTCATCTGTACAAACAATAGTACGCAAGTACAAACACCATGGGACCACGCAGCCGTCAAACCGCTCAGGAAGGAGATGAGTTCTGTCTCCTAGAGATGAACGTACTTTGGTGCAAAAATCCCAGAACAACAGCAAAGAACCTTGTGAAGATGCTGGAGGAATCAGGTACAAAAATATCTATATCCACAGTAAAACGAGTCCTATATTGACATAACCTGAAAGGCCGCTCAGCAAGGAAGAAGCCACTGCTCCAAAACCGCCATAAAAAAGCCACACTACGGCTTGCAACTGCACATGGGGACAAAGATCGTACTTTTTGGAGAAATGTCCTCCGATGAAACAAAAATAGAACTGTTTGGCCATAATGACCATCGTTATGTTTGGAGGAAAAAGGGGGAGGCTTGCAAGCCGTAGAACACCATCCCAACCGTGAAGGACGGGGGTGGCAGCATCATGTTGTGTTGGTGCTTTGCTGCAGGAGGGACTGGTGCACTTCACAAAATAGATGGCGTCATGAAGAGGAAAATTATGTGGATATATTGAAGCAACATCTCAAGACATCAGTCAGGAAGTTAAAGCTTGGTCACAAATGGGTCTTCCAAATGGACAATGACCCGAAGCATACTTCAAAAGTTGTGGCAAAATTGCTTAAGGACATCAAAGTCAAGGTATTGGAGTGGCCATTACAAAGCCCTGACCTCAATTCTATAGAAAATTTGTGGGCAGAACCGAAAAAGCGTGTGTGAGCAAGGAGGCCTACAAACCTGACTCAGTTACACGAGCTCTGTCAGGACGAATGGGCCCAAATCCACCCAACTTATTGTGGGAAGCTTGTGGAGGGCTACCTGAAACGTTTTACCCAAGTGAAACAATTTCAAGGCAATGCTACCAAATGCTAATTGAGTGTATGTAAACTTCTGATCCACTGGGAACGTGATGAAAGAAATAAAAGCTGAAATAAATCATTCTCTCTGCTATTATTATGACATTTCACATTCTTAAAATAAAGTGGTGATCCTAACTGACCTAAGACAGGGAATTTTTACTTGGATTAAATGTCAGGAATTGTGAAAAACTGAGTTTAAATGTATTTGGCTGAAGTGTATGTAAACTTCCGACTTCAACTGTACATGTGAGAAGTCATTAATACACTCAATAGCTTTCTTGACTTCATTATGATCTTTCATAAAAATGGTGGCGTCGTCAGCCAATTGTGAACATTTTACCTCTTTATTTTGTATCTGAATACCCATAAAACTATCCTTATTGATATGAAATGCCGTAACTTGTTCACACAAGTTACGGCATGTCTTTTTCTTTGCAACTCTGCCTAGAAGGCCAGCATCCCAGGGGTCAACTCTTCACTGTTGATGTTGAGACTGGTGTTTTGCGGGACTACAGAAATGAGGCCTGGTGTCATAGAAACAGGCAGGAACCCTAAATCAATTGCCTCCTAAACTAAAAACATTAAATATGAATTCAACAATATCTTCCTGAAAATATTGATAGAATTCACTATTAAGGCATTCATTCCCTGGAGAGTTGTTCTCTTTTAACTTGCGAATAATATTTTTTATTTCATTCATAGAAATAAATTCATCACAAGACATTTGGAAGTCTTCATCTATGAATTTTGCATAGTCTTTGACAGAGTCTAGAAAGGCAGATACAGTATGTCACTAGTAGGACAGGCATCACTGGTGTAAAGATTACCATATCATTCTGAAACATATTTTGAAATATGTTTGGGGTTTTCATTTTCTTTCCCATCTATATTAAGTGTATAAATAGAGCTAAATTCAGATTTTTTTTCTCTCTAAATTGTAAAAGTTTTTTGTGTTTTTTTCACCTTCCTCCAACCATCTCATTCTTGATCTTTCAAATGCCCCTTTTGCTCTCTCTTCATACATTTGGTCCATTTCTAGTTGTAAAGAAAATAACTGACCCTTTCCTTCTTCATCAAGGTCCTCCATAGAGATTATAGAAAGTATTTCCTTAAGTTTATCTTCCCTCAATCTTTTAAGTTCAGCAATTTCTCTACCTCTCTTCATGGCTGTTTGTCTTATTTCATACTTCATTAATTCCCAATATTTCCCATAAGACTTAAATAGTTGGGCTTTCCTCCAATTGTCTTGTATAATATCTTTGGCATCCATCTTGAAATGATCATCTTCCAACAGTCTACTATTGAGTTTCCAATAACTCTGATTTGGTTTATTAACTTCAGATCCATTAATATTTAAAGATAATAATATAACTTTATGATCAGTAAGAATTGATGGTTTAATGGATACCTTGACCACAGTGTTATCTAATGAATAATAAATCAACAGATGTCAATTATTGAACATCGGGGCAGGTCCTTGTTACTCAAAGTCCTTTTCATCAGGATATTTAGATCTCCAAATATCGAATAATCCAAGACATAGATTATTAAACCCAGGATTAACAATGCTGGCTCTGTTAGGAGGGGGATATCTGTCAATCATCACATTAGATACATAATTAACATCTCCACCTAAGATAATTTTGATATCCAGAAATACACCTTTAACTCTATTAATCTCTTCTTCTGTCACGGATTCCCCCGGTACTGCTCATTCCATTCACCAGCTCCAGAGGTCTACGTCAATGGCCTTCCAGGCATCACTGAACTGGATCATCACCACCAACCCCGGACTGTCTTGTCTCATTACACACACCTGGTTCCCAATCCCCCTGATTAGTATGTGTAAATGTGCCCTCTGTTCCCCATTGTCCTTGTTGATTGTTGTTCCATGTCCGTTGGTCTTGTGAGTACCTGTGCTCTGTTGTATCGGCTTGCGTGTTAGTGTGCACTTGTTATTACGGGTCTCATCCTGTCTATTGTTATTACGGGTCTCATCCAGTGTATTTATTGGAGGTTTATACCTCGCTCTTTGTTTGGGTTACAGCCCTGTATTATATACACTACCATTCCAAAGTTTGGGGTCACTTACAAAAGTCCTTGATTTTGAAACCAAAAAAATGTGTCATTACAATAACATAAAAATGATGAGATACAGTGTAGACATTGTTAATGTTGTAAATTACTATTGTAGCTGGAATCGGCTGCTTTTTAATGGAATATCTACATAGGTGTACAGAGGCCCATTATCAGCAACCATCACTCCTGTGTTTCAATGGCACACTGTGTTAGCTAATCCAAGTTTATCATTTTAAAAGGCAATTGATCATTAGAAAACCTTTTTGCAAATATGTTAGCACAGCTGAAAACCATTGTCCTGATTAAAGAAGCAATAAAATTGGCCTTAGACTAGTTGAGTATTTGGAGCATCAGCGTTTTTGGATTCAATTACAGGATCAAAATGGCCGGAAACAAAACTTTCCTCCCAAACTCGTCAGTCTATTATTATTCTGAGAAATGAAGGCTATTCCATGTGAGAAATTGCCAAGAAACTGAAGATCTCGTGCAACGCTGTGTACTACTCCCTTCACAGAACAGTGCAAACTGGCTCTAACCAGAATAGAAAGAGGAGTGGGAAGCCCCGGTGCGCAACTCTGCCTAGAAGGCCAGCATCCCGGAGTCGCCTCTTCACTGTTGACGTTGAGACTGATGTTTTGCGGATGAAGCTGCCAGTTGAGGACTTGTGAGGTGTCTGTTTCTCAAACTAGACACTCTAATATACTTGTCCTCTTGCCTAGTTGTGCACCGGGGCCTCCCACTCTTTCTATTCTGGTTGAGACAGTTTACGGTGCTCTGTGAAGGGAGTAGCAGACAGCGTTGTATGAGATCTTCAGTTTGAGCCTGCAATCAAACCCGCAAATGCAAGCTAAAATAGTAATTTACAACATTAACAATGTCTACACTATATTTCTGATCAATTTGATGTTACTTTAAATGGACAAATTTGCTTTTCTTTCAAAAACAATGACATTTCTAAGTGACCCCAAACGGTAGTGTCTGTGTGTGTGTGTTTTCGGCTCCGTCCCTGTCATGTTCATAACGCACTCTATTTTTGGAAGAGAAATAAAAATTATTATTTCGTATTCCTGCGCCTGTCTCCTATCATTATACAACGTGACATCTTCAAATTCTTGAAAATAATATCCTGTTTTGTTTGTTGGATGCATAGATATTCCCTAATAACATTTCACTGTTGAAATTCACTGTTAAAATTAACCAACGTCTAGAGTGGTGAGTTTAAATGCACCTCTTATAACTGCTATATTGTAGAAAGTCAATGTCTGCATTGAACCATTTGCAATGCATGAAAATAGCCTTAATTTCTTATGGCTGCAAGCCCGAAGCCGGGCACAATATGACAACAGCCAGTTCAAGTTCAGGGCGCGAAATTCAAAATATACTTTTTAGAAATATTTAACTTTCACATATTTACAAGTCCAATACAGCATTTGAAAGATAAACATCTTGTGAATCCAGCCAACATGTCCAATTTTTAAAATGTTTTACAGCGAAAACACCACGTATATTTATGTTAGCTCACCGCCAAATACAAAAAAGGACAGACATTTTTCACAGCACAGGTAGCATGCACAAAGCCAACCTAACTAACCAAGAACCAACCAAACTAACCAAGAAACAACTTCATCAGATGACAGTCTTATAACATGTTATTCAATAAATCTATGTTTTGTTCGAAAAATGTGCATATTTGAGCTATAAATCAGTTTTACATTGCAGCTACCATCACAGCTACCGTCAGAAATTGCACCGAAGCAGCCAGAGTAATTACAGACACCAACGTCAAATACCTAAATACTCATCATAAAACATTTCTGAAAAATACATGGTGTACAGCAAATGAAAGACAGGCATCTTGTGATTCTAAACAATATTTCCGATTTCTTAAGTGTTTTACAGCGAAAACACAATATAG